>NW_023304539.1:0-12649 GCF_011077185.1 Oxyura jamaicensis
CCCCCCCCCCCCCCAGCCCTCCCCCCCTCCTCCTTCGAATAACTCGGCCAGGAGCGATCTGGAGGGGGGAGAGGAGCCGAGCAAACCTGTAGCGGCGGAGCCGGCTGGTGGAGAGGTGAGTCGCGGAAGGGGGGAGGCTCCAGCGGGGGGGGGTGAAGCGCCGGGTGCCCCCGCTAGGCTCCTCGCAGCCCCCGCTGGGCTCCCTGCAGCCCCCCCGGCGCTTAACGGGAACCGACCTGTTGGCCGAGCCGGGGATGCTGCCGGCGGCTCTCCCACCCCGCCGGCTCGCTCAGACGGGGCAGCCCCGCAGCGGACCCCCGCGGGGCCGGGGGATGCTGGGGGGGGCTCTGCGGGTGCCCCCTCCCGGCTCAGCCCCCGCTCCTGCCTGGTGTGGTGGCGGTGGCTCGGGCGCTGTGGTGGTTTGGTTCCCCCCCCCCGCCCCCCGTGGCCGTGGGCACAACACGCGTGCGGGAGGAGAGGGGCCCGAGTTGCCATGGAGCGGCGTCACTGCACTTTTGCAGCCCGGGGAGTCCTGGTCTTTATTTCGAGGCCCGCTCTTACCGCGGGTGATGTAATAAGTGCTCGGTGTCTCTGCGGTGTCCTGCTCGTGTGGAGTTAGATAAGAAGGAATATCCCAGAGCAGAGGGAGCATCCACCATCCGATTGAGTAGATGGGTCTTAATGAATCTGTTGGAATCAACGCGACGAGGGAGCAATTTGGCCCCTAAAGCCGATGCCGATGTTGGCACCCAGAAGACTCCCAAAGAGAGTCCTACCTGTCACCCGGTTGCCTAATAATGGGTTTAATGTATTCAGCCCTGCCTCGTTGTATTTCGGGGATAATTTCAATCACCAGATTTAATATGTGATTTGCAGTGATTGCTTCCTGATTTACCCACTTGAACATCAAAAGGAATGCATTAAGGAAGGTTGAGCTGCTTTGCTGGTGTCCTGAGTGTGAGCTGTTTCTCCTGTTACTCACCAGCAGCTCAGACCTTTTCCACCCACCAAGTTTCACTGTTTTCCATGTAGCAGCTGCATCCTCCTTAGCACGCGCCACACTGTGTCGCACTCATTCGCTGGGCACCTTGCAAGCTTGTCTTGGCTCTCGGTGGCTTCGGAGAACATTGAAAGTCGTCGGGATACAGATGGGCTCCGTGAGGAGACGATAGCAGGAGCTCAGAGAGGGAACAACGGCTCACTGAGGTCTGGTCGGGCTGTGGTTGCTGGAGTAGAGGTGTGGGACCTTGTCTTGCTCACTGAGCTTGCTGGACTACAACTCCGTCCTCCTCACTGCGTGGGAAATCAAATTTCCCCATTGTTGAGCTGTAAAATAGCTGCACGAGGCTGTGGTTGGCAAAGGACTGGATCGCCCAGGTTGCTTACATCACGTAGGCAGCTGCCACCAAAATGACACACTTGATTGAAGGCCAAAAGCACCATATACGTAACCGCCTGTGATTAAGCTCCATATGATGCCTCAGAGCAAGTAAAAACCCCTCCTTCATCTCATCTTGTTTGTAACAAGACTACTGTTACAGGAATATCATTTGTGTCATATTGTGGGTTTTGTGTTGTTTTGGGATTTTTTTTTTTTTCTTATGGCTGTAAACTTCTGTGACCTGAGATGATCTGCTGTCGCACTTTTGCGTGATGCCCAGTGAGAGCTGGCTGCTGTAGGTGTGCTGGTAGCTGGGAATATAAATTTTACCAGGTAAGAGCTCCCAATGCCATTTTTTTCTTTCCTAAAGGAGGTTTGCGTTGGCTTACTATGGGGAGGGAGAGGGTCTTTGTGTGCATCCTTTCCCCACATACACGCGTATGTAGTGATGAGACTATTTATTTCTGTGAGGAAGCTTTATCTTTTTAGATTTTGGCATCTTTGGAGATCCTTAGCTGTTTCCTCAGAGTATGCACTGTACCTGTAGGTAAATCTCCCTGTGCTGCACTTGTGGCTAGATCCTCTCCCTGGCTCTGGTGGGGCAGCCTGCATGTCCCCGGCAGGACCCCTGGTGTGTGGAGTGGGGACTGGGAGGATGGTGGTGCTGGGCTGAACCCTGCTCTGGGGGACACTTGGAGGTAGCATAAGGGCTGCAGGTATCTGCCCCTGGGGGGGGTCTGTCCTACAGGAGCTGGTCCTGCACTCTAGGGGAGCATGCAGACCTCGTCCCGCTCGCGCAGATCCTTCCTTTAACTTTACAGTGGGGCAGGATCAGGCCAGGGCTTGATTCTGCAAACTGATGGATTTCATCAGTGAACAAAAGCACTTTCAGAGCACCTTCTTGATACTGAATCTTGCAAAAAGAAAAAAAAAAGAAAAAGAGAAAGAAAGAAAAACGAAACAACCAAACCTGCCAAAACTTAAAGAAATAGCTTGTACAAATGCTAATTTAGACAAAATCTTCCCTTCCTATCTCGGCTACACGGGAGGACCAGGTTGTACCTCCTCTCGCTGTACTCTCACTCTCTGACTTCATTGTCATGCAGTTTTTATCCAATCATAATGTGCTTGCTGATGCAGCTTATTCCTACCATATCATGATATATGGGTGTATATATAAATATAGATGAATATATAAACAACGATTTTGTGGCCACTTGTCCAGGCTTTCCATCAACAGAATAAATCCCAGCCCAGTCTCAATACATTTAAATGGCTGGTCCTGTGCATCTTATACAGCCTCCAGGAAACGTTCCTCTGTAAGTTAGAATGGAATGCAAGTCCTCTCATTTTATTTTTCTTTAAATGACCTAATTTCTAAGCAAAATCATTGTCTGACCAGTATTGAGATGATAGTGCTATGCATGTTTTATCTTCCAGAGTTATTGTAAGCTGAACAAAATACCCATTGAAAAACTACTTGTATTAGAAATACCAGTAAACATCATTTTAGTCGATTTGTGCACATATAACTTTATTGATTCAGCACGAAATATGGCAGGCAGTCTATTTGGAGACGTAAAATGAAACAGGCAGTGCCTTTTCAGAATATGTTGGCAATGTAGAATGGGTTTGAGAGCATTCATTTTAGCCAGGTGGGTTGCTAAGGTAAACTAAAATGATTTTTTTATGGGTCCTGTAAACAATGCCAAGTCAGTTTTATTCGGTTTTACACAGGCTACAGCTAAAGATGTGTCAGTTACCTCAGCTGTTAAGGGGGAAGTGATATGTATGGAGAAGCTTTGCAAGACTGGATAGTCTTTAATTGTATTTTTAACCTGTGAATGTGGTTAGTGTAAAAAGTGTAAGCAAGAAACTGAAGTAAATACGGGGTATTATGCAATAGTACTTGGGCTATCATGAAAAGAGGGCAATAGAAACAAACTGTTTTACAGGTCTGCTTTTAATTAAAGGCAGTCTACTTTGATAAAAGCACAAAAATGTGAAAATAAAGGCTTTAAGCAATGGTAATTAAAGTCACAGCATGGATTTAGTCTGTTGAACCTGAAGTCCATGGGTAGGACATGGAAAATGTATAGAAATTCAGTGGGTGGTTCTAAAACTGCCCTTTCATTCCTTGAACTTAATATCTGCTTGCGGAGGCTTACAGGGCATAATTGTATATACATTTTTACAGCGTGATAAAAAAAAAACAACCTTAGACGTCTGCACTGCATGCTGTCATTAAGTCTGCTTGCAGCTGAGGCTTTCAGGCAGCACACACCTCCCCGTGCCCCACGAAATCTGGCTGGGCAGCCTGCACACAGGTTGCAGCTGCTCAGGGCTGGGGACCTGCAGGGTCGGTGGGTGCCTGGCAGGGCACAGGGGTCGCAGAGAGGGGTGTCGAGGTGCAGCGGCTCCCTGCTGTCCCCAGGCCCCAGCAATGAGGTGCACGGCCACACTGGGAGAACTCGGTGCTGCTGCTGGTGCCCGGGGCTCTCCAAAACACACCTTTCCTTCCCCCCCTGGACTTCAATTGTTGTTGTGCATGGTTGTTCCCTGAGATATCTGCAGGGCTTCATTCTGCAGAACGGTTTGGGATATTTATAAGTGCAGTAAGGGTCAAAATCCATCTCTTTTTGCCTTTGAAACAGAGCATGACAAACTACAGAGCTTGCCTGCAGGCTCTGTGTCCTGCAGAGTCAGGAGGATGCTTGGGTGGGATGCTGTAGGTGACAGCGCGGTGGGCATGTGTGTGCAGGGAGAGTGTGTGTGTGCAAGCAGTTTCCTCGGGATCTTTATTCCCTGATGCCAACACCTAGAAACAGGGACGTGAGGGAGCCCGAGAAGCTGGGAGCTCACTTGGTCGCATCCCTTGCTGGGGGGAATAGCTGAGGGAACAGACGCTGCTGATATCCTGCACAAATTCCAGTTCAGCTTAATTCCTTCCTAACCTAAATTCTCTTTGTGTTTGTACTCGCTTCCAGCCAGGGGCCTGATTCTGCAAAGGGGTCAGTAGGGCAGAGACTCACTGGAGTTAATGAACTGTGGGAAAGCCCGCCCCTGCTCTGAGATTGATCCAGTTTAATGAGGTTTTCTTCATTTTCCTCTATTTGCAGGACCATAGCTGTTTGCATAGATACCAGGATCATTTTGAAGGGTTACCCAATCCTGCAAAGCCACAGGCAAACAGCTACGTAAATAGCCCATTGGCTTGAGCTAGCACTGCTGATGACTGCAACCTGTCCCAGTGAAGGTAACTGGAGTTTTGCCATCACCTCCCATGATTGTTGCAGCCCCCAGGGCAAGTGTGCCCCTGTGGACATGCATGTGAAGGCCCAGACATATCTGTGCAGCCTATTTGCAAGCTTCTCCAAGGGTCTGAGGACCTCTCTAGATGAAAGATGCTACCAAAATTGTCACAATAATGAGTTGAGATATATTTATGTATTCATACTTGATCTTAGATGCTCTGTTCTGACCCCTTTTAAAAACTGCATTTGAAGAGAAATGCCCTCTCTGCACTCTTTTTTTCTGCATATTGGTGACCTCCTCCAGGGCAGTGATCCCCCATGGAGAGCTGTCATCTATTATGCAAATGAGATTCCAAATAGTTGATCATCCCTGCCAGGTATTGAGGCTGGGAGCAGCCAGCCCAAGAGCAAATCCCAGGAAAAAACAAGAAAATGAAGTCTCCGTAACTGTTTTCAATTATTCAGTCTCAGTGGTTCTCCTTATGTTTCAAGAAGAAAAATACAGATCTCTCTGGGTCTAGCTTGTTTACAGAGTACTCGTGGGTTTAAAATACAGCCAGCGTCAGATTTCTGTTGTACATTTCCTTCAAATAAATACTGACATAAAAATAAGGATGCTGTAATTTGTGCCACCCCAAGAGCTAAATACTGCACTCCAGCAGTATTTTGGTTTCTTGGAACAGCTTTACTATAATCTTCCAAAGACCGGTAGCCGGAAAAGAAAGAAGCACAGAGTTTCTCAAGGCTGCTGAGCTCTCTCTGGTAGGGTCTGCTTACTTGTGAATCAGGGTCTTGGGGGACAAGGTGCTCTAGCATGTGCTCAGATCTGAGTTCAGGGAGTGCTTCAGTGCTTTGCAGCATTGTTGCTCCAGGGCTTTGACAGCAGCCATTCCTCCCCACTGCTGTGCACCCATGGAGGATATGGCAGGTTTGGGCTCTACCTATATACTTGTCCCATAAGTAGCTAAATGGACTTGTGGTTGGCTTTAAGCAGCTGCTGTGGATGGGCAAAGTTACCCTGGTTGCCTTCTTTGTAATGCTACACATCCTGTGCTTCCAAATGCAGCTGATATTTCCAGTTTTTTTGCATAAAGTGGTGCCATGACCGCAACAGTCTTTGAACCCTTTCCTATCATACCCTGTTCCTGGCATAACAGTAATTGGTAATAACTAGCCTGGTTATTATTAATGATGTGGTTCTGAAAACTTCTTGTTGGGGTGGGTGTTCACTGGGATCAACTGATCCTCTCCCAGCAGACTGGGTTTATAAGGCATTGCAGTCTGGATTGTGTTTTAAAGTCGGGTCATACTGTGTGTGTGAAGACACTTTACCAAAGAAACTAACAACCCTGGGTATCTGGAGTGGAGAAATGCTTGGAGTGTATATTGGATTGAATCTTATACTATGATCCACCTCAAGTTATACTAAAATTATTCCAGTGTTGTGATTACCCTCTCCACTTTAATTACTTTCTGTCTCATTTATATATGTTGATGGCTCCCATCCTCATAGCTCCAAGGAAACTTTCTGTCGGAACCATCAGCTAGTGCTGTTAAAAATGAACCCTCACCAGATGTCCAAAGCCTCCTTTAAAGAAGAGGTCTGGCGTAAGTCACATTTATTGGGAGTAATTAATTGTCCTATTAAAAAAACTAAATGTTTGGCATTTCATTAATAATATATAAGCAACCAACAGGGTATTTGTAGTGTGTTGCTTTGTTAAATCTGCTGTAAAAATTGTCATTATTGATATATTTCATGTTTATAATTACTCATCTGTGACGCACTCAGTCTGTTATGAATAATCCATTGTATATTGTTTTCTTAAATAGGATGCTTGCTCAGTGTGCTGGGGGTGCCAGCAATTGCTTCTAATAATGTCTTCATGTCTGATTTATGCATGTGAAATGAAGGCAACTGGACATGAGTAAGTGAACAGAAGCATGCTCAGAACACTGTCCCCAAGACACTCTCGATAAGCAAACACTCAACAGTTGCTAGTGGAGGAGAAACCCGTTAAACAGAGCAGAGAAAGGTGTAGAAATGCATTACGGGGGGACTAGAGATGCACAAGTGACATTTCCTGGCTGTTTTGATGCTCTCTTCTCTCTAAAAGCTCTGCCGTTCTTTTTCTCTCACTGCCAGCAAGGACCTCGTTGCCCTGTGTGATGACACATGCAGGGTAATTAATTCTGTATTTCCTCGTAGTGCCAGTGTCTCCCACTCTGAAAGAAATAAACTAAGCAAGAAATCCAATATTTTTGTATTTTGCCCCCCGTTGAGGGGCTGGGTGACATGGTCTGAAAAGATGTGGATGATGGCACAAAGCCTCTCCTGCACCACTGACCTGCGATGCGCGCTCAGCTGAACGTGCCACGCGCTGACTCTGCCCATGGCCCTGTCTCCTGAGTGCCGGGGAAGCTGATGACTGGATGAGGGCAGGAGGAGAACTTTCAGAGTGCTGGGAAGGGCATGCAGTGGCTTTGGTCTCTTTGACAGCATTAGCTGAATAGCTTTGGTAGGGAAAGGCAAAGCAAAGGTGAGGTAGAAGGAGGCTGGGAGAATGTCCAGGGAAGAGAGCACGGACGATGGTTCTGTTCAGTGTGTTCTCATCTCGGCCTCGAGGCTGCTCAGTCCCTTTGGGTGTCTGCATGGACTCCTGGATTTTAAGGCCCAAGAGAAGCTTTGGATGCCCCATCCCTGGAGTTTTTCAGGGCCAGGTTGGATGAAGCCCTGGGCAACCTGATCTGGTAGGTGGCATCGCTGCCTAGTTGGCATCCCAGTTGGAACTGGATGATCTTTAAGGTCCCTTCCAACCCAAGCCATTCTGTGATTCTATGATCTGATTCTATGATCATGATTTTATGATCATCTCATCTGGAAAACGATGCATCACAAGCCATTAGATTTCACCCGGTTACCTCCAGCACTGAGTACAGTAGCTTGTGCTTGGCTAAAGCATGTCTTCCAGCAAGACATCTGGTCTTGTCTGGGAGACAGCAATGTGTCACTTGTCCTGGTAGTTTGTTCCAACAGTTAATCACCTTTGCCATTAAAAACTCTTGCTTAATTTCCAATTTGCATGTTTATAGCCCTCATCTTCCCATCATGGAAGCCTTTCACCTTTAGATTTTAAAGCTTTTTAGTAGCCTGCATTTTTTCCTCTCATAAAGCCTTACTGTGTCCTCAAACAATTTTTTTATTTTTTTTTGGCAGTGCCTGCCTGAAGCACACTACAGGTCCAGCCTTCTCGTAGAGGAGCTGTGCCTATATAGAAGGGGGTGGGAGGCTGGTGCTTGCACACCACAGCCTGCCGAGGGATAAAAGCTCCATTTCCAAGACTGCCTTTTTCTCCAGTTTTCAGGTGAATTTTTAGAGGAAGGGGGAGAGAGGAAAGTTTGGGTTTTTGTTGCATTGTTGGATTTTCTTTTGCTTTTTAATGTCAGCTCGGGAGCTTCCAAGGACAGCTGTGGTTTATGTGAAATTGGAAATTTTGGACTAATCGTGGCTGAACTCCACCCCTGCAACCAGAGGTAGGGGGCTGCAGAAATGGCAGAAAGTGGGAGAAGGATGCCAAAAAGCTTGGGATTGCTGGCTGTGAATGGGTTTGGAAACTGAGAAGTTTGTGTGAATGGATGAAATGCTGGTGAGCTGGTTATGACAGCAAGTTTAAGCCTGTTTGGGAATGGAAAAGCATCTTTATACCCTTTTCTGTGATGTGCTTGCCCTGTGGGTACAGAGCTATCAGGTCACTGCAGCCCTGTCCTCCTGGCAATTTAAGCTGAGGATCAGCCTGGGCCATAGTTAAAAAATAACAAACAACAACTGTGATTTAGAGCTGTCCCACTGTGTTCTCACATGTTCAGCATTCAGAAAGAAACGTGCATTATTCTATACTTGACCTGGCATCTGCAGCTCTTCCTTTCTGCTATGCAGGATTCAAAGGCAGCTGTGCAGCTTCAGTTGTTTGGCAATATGATGTTTTTAAAAGTGACCTTCCTCTTCTTCTTAATTGTCAGATATTCTGGAGAAGGTGGAGAATAAAACAGTGCAAAACCATCTGAAATGCCTACCACTTTGTAGTTGTCAAACCTGGAAGTCTGTGGCTCATGAAATGCCTCTGTGGCACTACATCCATTAGGCTTGTCACTCAGAGCTTCTTTTCTTCATTTCAGAGGACTTTTTCCACAGTTACATCCTTAAATGCTGAAAGTGGCCCAAGGTTTGTAAAGTCCTTTTACCCACTGATCACCATGGGGAACTTTATTGCTAGTGTCCCAACCCAATATCAGCCAGCAAAGGGAAGATCTTTATTTTCTTGGTCGTTTTCTGAATCGGGAATATTTTCTTAGGCTAATGCCAATAAATAATCTCATCCAGCACAAATGCCACATATTGTGTGGTTAGGATGGGGATACACATGGCCAGAGCTGAAAGTGGTCCCTGGGAGCCAGCTTAACCTGTACCTGCATCACCACCAGCAAATGCACAGTGCAGCTCACATGCGTGTGTGCTGTGGGTTAGGGTCTCATGTTTGCAGTCTTTATATCCTGGTAAAAGGTATGGAATGAAACTGGATGGATTTGCTCTATGAAAATATTACATAGCACAGAGTGTGAATACAATGTCTAGCTTCTGATTAGCAACCCTGCTCCCAGAAAGTGGGATTAGTCCTGTTTGCCAGAACTAGAAACAAAACCCTTTCAGAGGAAGCTTTAGGGCTCATTTGCACTCACAGCCCAATGACTTTGCATTACAGTCTGAGGAAATTTGGCTTTCCAAAATGGCCCGGTGTGTTATTGCTCTGTGCAGGCTGCAGCCACAGACCAGGAGTGGGGAAGTTCTTGTCTTTCTCTTCCTGCAATAGATCTGCTTGTATATGGCCCAAATGTGCCTTTCCATGTGTTTTGGGGGGATTTGACTTTATTGGTATCAATAGCCAGAAAATACAAACTTCCTCAAAGACTTTCCTCCCTGGAAGGATCTATTTTAGGGCTTTCCTTCTGAGGCTCCCTTGCACCAGACCTTATTTTTCTCAATTCCAAGGCGCCCTTCCAAGACCCACTCATATTGATTTTGTAGCTACAGAAAAAGCCATCTGCCAGAGCATGCTTTTCATTCCTGCGTCTCTTTACACACCTGAGTTGAGACTGATTAAATAAGACTTCTGCATTTTATCGTGGGAGCTTAAATCCCCACACCTCATTACAGAGCTCTTGATGTGCTCCCCTTCCCCACATCCTCAGAGCTTCCCCCCACGCCAAAACAAGATTCTTCATGCCCTTCAGGCTTTCCTTTGGTAGCTCTGGCTCATGTTGCACCAGAGGTGCCAAGTTTTTGCACAAAATAAGAAAAAAACCTTCCCTCTGAACCTATTGTTAGCAATAGCAAATGCAGGTGATAAGGGACAGAGTGACTTAGTGCTCTTCCTAGCAGAAGGATTTTGCCAAAGCCACGTGTCTGCAACAAAATGCTCGACTTGCTTTCCTTTAAATATATTGGCTACAAGCAGAGACGTATGGATTTAGTCCAGCGCTGTCGCTCCCATGCCAGAGAGCAGGGGCTGACTGCAACCCTCAGCTGTTGCTGCCTGCCTGGGTGAGAGGCAAGGGACTCTTGCATGGGCAGCAGGGAAAGGAAAACAGATCAGAATAGCAATGAAGACTCTTTGGAAAGATGCTGTTGTCCCCTGTCTGATGTGTTATGCCCGGAGCACAGAGGATCAATTTGCCCAGGAATTTCCCAGGTGGTATATAGGACTCTATTTGCTTTTCCTTTTGGATCCAGCTAGAAAGTGTGAGTTATTACACAGCCTGCCTGGAAAGATAATGACAGCTCTGGGGAAAAGGAGGGACATTTTTGGAAGTCACCACTCTTATTTGCCTTAGATGTTATAACGTTGCTCTGTCCTGGGAGAAGCATCTTTATTGCCATTACTTCATTTGATGACTTTTAAAAGGATTTTAGGGCAGAGCTGGAGGACTTTACAACTACTGTTTGGTATCCCTACCATCCAGTTGCTTCATGGGTTTTCTATGGATTCCTATATTTTTTATCCCTATGAAAATGAAGTTTACACTATTGTACTGCACGGGTGTGCTTGCCCACCCATGTGTGTGTTTTCCCATACCATCAGCTTGAATCCTCTGCTCAGCTTCAGCCAGATTTATGGGAGAGATGGAGACCTCGATCTTACCACATTCCCACCAGTCTTCACCAGCATCGTTTCTGCCTAGTCCATTTGACACCTGCAGGCCAGTGGCTGTGGGGCTGGTTGGCATCCAGGACAGGACCTGTTAGCCCAGGTGCCATACAACCCCCTGGGCAGCAGTCCGGACCCACCAAACTGCAGCTGAATAGAGAAGGCAAATACACGGTCCAGGCCAGGCAGTGCAAGTGATGTATGTCATGAGCCTGAGGCTGTAAAACCAAGATCAACCTCAGGGCATCATTCTGTGCTGCACGTAGGAAGAGGTGGGAAAGAGGTTAGCAAGAAATCTTTTCCAAATTGGTAACTACCAAGGGACATCCAGGATCGATACAAATTGATCCCGATTCCATCTCGTTCACTGATGCTTAAGCTAAACCTTCCAGTTTAATAACTGTGTAGATTTTCAATTAGGTGTGAAAGCCTTTTTAAAAAACATAGCACAAGTGCTGGGGAAGAATGCAAACCGGAGCGAGCATAGACATGTGAGCATCGTGTAACTGCCTTTTTTTTTTTTTCCTTTTTTTTTTTTTTTTTTTTTTTTTCTGATGGCAAGTTGCTTACGAACATCTTATAAATTTCACAAATGTGGTTGTGCTGAAAGGAAAGGCTGGCAGTGCTGCTGCCGGGCGTTACGGGGGATGTAACCTGCTGGTGAGCTTGGCGCAGAGACTGAAACCTTGGCAAGGTACCATGGTAACATTTCCATACACACGTTTGTGGGTTCTTTGAGTTTTTTTTGGTTAAATGTCAATGTTTTCATGATATTATTCAAGGAGATTTTGTTGCTTTGAAATCCCACTATGCCTTTGAAACCTCTTTCAGTTTGCTATGTATTTGGTGGGAAATGTGTCGGTTGGAGACAGGGAGCAAACAAGGCTGCTTACTGGTGTCCTCAAGGGCATGTACAGCTCTGTAAAATGGGGCAAGAGCTGGGGTGTCTTCCCTGCACCCGTCCAGAGGATGCAGGTGTACGTTGTTGCAAATTTAACACATTGAAGTAGGAGGAAGTGCTCAGCACCCTGAAGATCGGCATCACTGGCAGCCAGGCACCTGGAATGGGCGTCACTGTGGTGCAGGGCAGGTCCCATCATCACCAGTTCGTTTATGGTTTGAGTTTGCCCGGGATCTCAGTTGGCATTGGACAGGGCAGCTGCAGGCTAGCTTAAAGTTTCTCTATTTCTAACAAAGACCTTTTGGCTAAATCCAGAAGTAATTTGGACCAAGCAGGCTGTGCTAGGACAGACCTTTTGTTCCCACACAGACATCGGGCACCTACATATGTATTAAGCTTTTTACGTATTTCAGCACATGGTGCTTTGCAAAACACGATGCTGTGCTTTATGAGCTCTCCCATGGCCCACACCTTAGAATGCCCCTTTCTGTCATTTTCTCCCCCTGTGCAAGCTCTGTGCTGACAGACAGGTCCCATCCGCAGGACCCTGTGTGCTCCTGAAGGGCGGCTGCATGTCCTCATGTGGATGTCTGGCTCTGGAGTTGCTGCTGGGCTGGCTTTGAGCATCTCTTCTTAAAGTCGGAGGCAGGCTGAGAGCTGCTGAATTCCAGCAGCTCTGCAGGGTTTCTGTTGAATAATGTTGGCGCTTTTGAAAAAATAATATACCGAGGTGGTTGAATTAAATTCAAAATTTCTCACTCTGGGATATCATGGGTCCCACATGGTATTAAAATGCATTACTGGATCCCAGGTGGGGGCTGCTTTTAAACACTTCAGCCCTCAGGGGAGATGCACTGTCATGCTTTTTTTTTTTTTTTTTTTTTTTTTGTTCTTTTTGTTTCTGTTTTTG
>NW_023304540.1:0-12647 GCF_011077185.1 Oxyura jamaicensis
CCCCCCCCCCCCCCAGCCCTCCCCCCCTCCTCCTTCGAATAACTCGGCCAGGAGCGATCTGGAGGGGGGAGAGGAGCCGAGCAAACCTGTAGCGGCGGAGCCGGCTGGTGGAGAGGTGAGTCGCGGAAGGGGGGAGGCTCCAGCGGGGGGGGTGAAGCGCCGGGTGCCCCCGCTAGGCTCCTCGCAGCCCCCGCTGGGCTCCCTGCAGCCCCCCGGCGCTTAACGGGAACCGACCTGTTGGCCGAGCCGGGGATGCTGCCGGCGGCTCTCCCACCCCGCCGGCTCGCTCAGACGGGGCAGCCCCGCAGCGGACCCCCGCGGGGCCGGGGGATGCTGGGGGGGCTCTGCGGGTGCCCCCTCCCGGCTCAGCCCCCGCTCCTGCCTGGTGTGGTGGCGGTGGCTCGGGCGCTGTGGTGGTTTGGTTCCCCCCCCCCGCCCCCCGTGGCCGTGGGCACAACACGCGTGCGGGAGGAGAGGGGCCCGAGTTGCCATGGAGCGGCGTCACTGCACTTTTGCAGCCCGGGGAGTCCTGGTCTTTATTTCGAGGCCCGCTCTTACCGCGGGTGATGTAATAAGTGCTCGGTGTCTCTGCGGTGTCCTGCTCGTGTGGAGTTAGATAAGAAGGAATATCCCAGAGCAGAGGGAGCATCCACCATCCGATTGAGTAGATGGGTCTTAATGAATCTGTTGGAATCAACGCGACGAGGGAGCAATTTGGCCCCTAAAGCCGATGCCGATGTTGGCACCCAGAAGACTCCCAAAGAGAGTCCTACCTGTCACCCGGTTGCCTAATAATGGGTTTAATGTATTCAGCCCTGCCTCGTTGTATTTCGGGGATAATTTCAATCACCAGATTTAATATGTGATTTGCAGTGATTGCTTCCTGATTTACCCACTTGAACATCAAAAGGAATGCATTAAGGAAGGTTGAGCTGCTTTGCTGGTGTCCTGAGTGTGAGCTGTTTCTCCTGTTACTCACCAGCAGCTCAGACCTTTTCCACCCACCAAGTTTCACTGTTTTCCATGTAGCAGCTGCATCCTCCTTAGCACGCGCCACACTGTGTCGCACTCATTCGCTGGGCACCTTGCAAGCTTGTCTTGGCTCTCGGTGGCTTCGGAGAACATTGAAAGTCGTCGGGATACAGATGGGCTCCGTGAGGAGACGATAGCAGGAGCTCAGAGAGGGAACAACGGCTCACTGAGGTCTGGTCGGGCTGTGGTTGCTGGAGTAGAGGTGTGGGACCTTGTCTTGCTCACTGAGCTTGCTGGACTACAACTCCGTCCTCCTCACTGCGTGGGAAATCAAATTTCCCCATTGTTGAGCTGTAAAATAGCTGCACGAGGCTGTGGTTGGCAAAGGACTGGATCGCCCAGGTTGCTTACATCACGTAGGCAGCTGCCACCAAAATGACACACTTGATTGAAGGCCAAAAGCACCATATACGTAACCGCCTGTGATTAAGCTCCATATGATGCCTCAGAGCAAGTAAAAACCCCTCCTTCATCTCATCTTGTTTGTAACAAGACTACTGTTACAGGAATATCATTTGTGTCATATTGTGGGTTTTGTGTTGTTTTGGGATTTTTTTTTTTTTCTTATGGCTGTAAACTTCTGTGACCTGAGATGATCTGCTGTCGCACTTTTGCGTGATGCCCAGTGAGAGCTGGCTGCTGTAGGTGTGCTGGTAGCTGGGAATATAAATTTTACCAGGTAAGAGCTCCCAATGCCATTTTTTTCTTTCCTAAAGGAGGTTTGCGTTGGCTTACTATGGGGAGGGAGAGGGTCTTTGTGTGCATCCTTTCCCCACATACACGCGTATGTAGTGATGAGACTATTTATTTCTGTGAGGAAGCTTTATCTTTTTAGATTTTGGCATCTTTGGAGATCCTTAGCTGTTTCCTCAGAGTATGCACTGTACCTGTAGGTAAATCTCCCTGTGCTGCACTTGTGGCTAGATCCTCTCCCTGGCTCTGGTGGGGCAGCCTGCATGTCCCCGGCAGGACCCCTGGTGTGTGGAGTGGGGACTGGGAGGATGGTGGTGCTGGGCTGAACCCTGCTCTGGGGGACACTTGGAGGTAGCATAAGGGCTGCAGGTATCTGCCCCTGGGGGGGGTCTGTCCTACAGGAGCTGGTCCTGCACTCTAGGGGAGCATGCAGACCTCGTCCCGCTCGCGCAGATCCTTCCTTTAACTTTACAGTGGGGCAGGATCAGGCCAGGGCTTGATTCTGCAAACTGATGGATTTCATCAGTGAACAAAAGCACTTTCAGAGCACCTTCTTGATACTGAATCTTGCAAAAAGAAAAAAAAAAGAAAAAGAGAAAGAAAGAAAAACGAAACAACCAAACCTGCCAAAACTTAAAGAAATAGCTTGTACAAATGCTAATTTAGACAAAATCTTCCCTTCCTATCTCGGCTACACGGGAGGACCAGGTTGTACCTCCTCTCGCTGTACTCTCACTCTCTGACTTCATTGTCATGCAGTTTTTATCCAATCATAATGTGCTTGCTGATGCAGCTTATTCCTACCATATCATGATATATGGGTGTATATATAAATATAGATGAATATATAAACAACGATTTTGTGGCCACTTGTCCAGGCTTTCCATCAACAGAATAAATCCCAGCCCAGTCTCAATACATTTAAATGGCTGGTCCTGTGCATCTTATACAGCCTCCAGGAAACGTTCCTCTGTAAGTTAGAATGGAATGCAAGTCCTCTCATTTTATTTTTCTTTAAATGACCTAATTTCTAAGCAAAATCATTGTCTGACCAGTATTGAGATGATAGTGCTATGCATGTTTTATCTTCCAGAGTTATTGTAAGCTGAACAAAATACCCATTGAAAAACTACTTGTATTAGAAATACCAGTAAACATCATTTTAGTCGATTTGTGCACATATAACTTTATTGATTCAGCACGAAATATGGCAGGCAGTCTATTTGGAGACGTAAAATGAAACAGGCAGTGCCTTTTCAGAATATGTTGGCAATGTAGAATGGGTTTGAGAGCATTCATTTTAGCCAGGTGGGTTGCTAAGGTAAACTAAAATGATTTTTTTATGGGTCCTGTAAACAATGCCAAGTCAGTTTTATTCGGTTTTACACAGGCTACAGCTAAAGATGTGTCAGTTACCTCAGCTGTTAAGGGGGAAGTGATATGTATGGAGAAGCTTTGCAAGACTGGATAGTCTTTAATTGTATTTTTAACCTGTGAATGTGGTTAGTGTAAAAAGTGTAAGCAAGAAACTGAAGTAAATACGGGGTATTATGCAATAGTACTTGGGCTATCATGAAAAGAGGGCAATAGAAACAAACTGTTTTACAGGTCTGCTTTTAATTAAAGGCAGTCTACTTTGATAAAAGCACAAAAATGTGAAAATAAAGGCTTTAAGCAATGGTAATTAAAGTCACAGCATGGATTTAGTCTGTTGAACCTGAAGTCCATGGGTAGGACATGGAAAATGTATAGAAATTCAGTGGGTGGTTCTAAAACTGCCCTTTCATTCCTTGAACTTAATATCTGCTTGCGGAGGCTTACAGGGCATAATTGTATATACATTTTTACAGCGTGATAAAAAAAAAACAACCTTAGACGTCTGCACTGCATGCTGTCATTAAGTCTGCTTGCAGCTGAGGCTTTCAGGCAGCACACACCTCCCCGTGCCCCACGAAATCTGGCTGGGCAGCCTGCACACAGGTTGCAGCTGCTCAGGGCTGGGGACCTGCAGGGTCGGTGGGTGCCTGGCAGGGCACAGGGGTCGCAGAGAGGGGTGTCGAGGTGCAGCGGCTCCCTGCTGTCCCCAGGCCCCAGCAATGAGGTGCACGGCCACACTGGGAGAACTCGGTGCTGCTGCTGGTGCCCGGGGCTCTCCAAAACACACCTTTCCTTCCCCCCCTGGACTTCAATTGTTGTTGTGCATGGTTGTTCCCTGAGATATCTGCAGGGCTTCATTCTGCAGAACGGTTTGGGATATTTATAAGTGCAGTAAGGGTCAAAATCCATCTCTTTTTGCCTTTGAAACAGAGCATGACAAACTACAGAGCTTGCCTGCAGGCTCTGTGTCCTGCAGAGTCAGGAGGATGCTTGGGTGGGATGCTGTAGGTGACAGCGCGGTGGGCATGTGTGTGCAGGGAGAGTGTGTGTGTGCAAGCAGTTTCCTCGGGATCTTTATTCCCTGATGCCAACACCTAGAAACAGGGACGTGAGGGAGCCCGAGAAGCTGGGAGCTCACTTGGTCGCATCCCTTGCTGGGGGGAATAGCTGAGGGAACAGACGCTGCTGATATCCTGCACAAATTCCAGTTCAGCTTAATTCCTTCCTAACCTAAATTCTCTTTGTGTTTGTACTCGCTTCCAGCCAGGGGCCTGATTCTGCAAAGGGGTCAGTAGGGCAGAGACTCACTGGAGTTAATGAACTGTGGGAAAGCCCGCCCCTGCTCTGAGATTGATCCAGTTTAATGAGGTTTTCTTCATTTTCCTCTATTTGCAGGACCATAGCTGTTTGCATAGATACCAGGATCATTTTGAAGGGTTACCCAATCCTGCAAAGCCACAGGCAAACAGCTACGTAAATAGCCCATTGGCTTGAGCTAGCACTGCTGATGACTGCAACCTGTCCCAGTGAAGGTAACTGGAGTTTTGCCATCACCTCCCATGATTGTTGCAGCCCCCAGGGCAAGTGTGCCCCTGTGGACATGCATGTGAAGGCCCAGACATATCTGTGCAGCCTATTTGCAAGCTTCTCCAAGGGTCTGAGGACCTCTCTAGATGAAAGATGCTACCAAAATTGTCACAATAATGAGTTGAGATATATTTATGTATTCATACTTGATCTTAGATGCTCTGTTCTGACCCCTTTTAAAAACTGCATTTGAAGAGAAATGCCCTCTCTGCACTCTTTTTTTCTGCATATTGGTGACCTCCTCCAGGGCAGTGATCCCCCATGGAGAGCTGTCATCTATTATGCAAATGAGATTCCAAATAGTTGATCATCCCTGCCAGGTATTGAGGCTGGGAGCAGCCAGCCCAAGAGCAAATCCCAGGAAAAAACAAGAAAATGAAGTCTCCGTAACTGTTTTCAATTATTCAGTCTCAGTGGTTCTCCTTATGTTTCAAGAAGAAAAATACAGATCTCTCTGGGTCTAGCTTGTTTACAGAGTACTCGTGGGTTTAAAATACAGCCAGCGTCAGATTTCTGTTGTACATTTCCTTCAAATAAATACTGACATAAAAATAAGGATGCTGTAATTTGTGCCACCCCAAGAGCTAAATACTGCACTCCAGCAGTATTTTGGTTTCTTGGAACAGCTTTACTATAATCTTCCAAAGACCGGTAGCCGGAAAAGAAAGAAGCACAGAGTTTCTCAAGGCTGCTGAGCTCTCTCTGGTAGGGTCTGCTTACTTGTGAATCAGGGTCTTGGGGGACAAGGTGCTCTAGCATGTGCTCAGATCTGAGTTCAGGGAGTGCTTCAGTGCTTTGCAGCATTGTTGCTCCAGGGCTTTGACAGCAGCCATTCCTCCCCACTGCTGTGCACCCATGGAGGATATGGCAGGTTTGGGCTCTACCTATATACTTGTCCCATAAGTAGCTAAATGGACTTGTGGTTGGCTTTAAGCAGCTGCTGTGGATGGGCAAAGTTACCCTGGTTGCCTTCTTTGTAATGCTACACATCCTGTGCTTCCAAATGCAGCTGATATTTCCAGTTTTTTTGCATAAAGTGGTGCCATGACCGCAACAGTCTTTGAACCCTTTCCTATCATACCCTGTTCCTGGCATAACAGTAATTGGTAATAACTAGCCTGGTTATTATTAATGATGTGGTTCTGAAAACTTCTTGTTGGGGTGGGTGTTCACTGGGATCAACTGATCCTCTCCCAGCAGACTGGGTTTATAAGGCATTGCAGTCTGGATTGTGTTTTAAAGTCGGGTCATACTGTGTGTGTGAAGACACTTTACCAAAGAAACTAACAACCCTGGGTATCTGGAGTGGAGAAATGCTTGGAGTGTATATTGGATTGAATCTTATACTATGATCCACCTCAAGTTATACTAAAATTATTCCAGTGTTGTGATTACCCTCTCCACTTTAATTACTTTCTGTCTCATTTATATATGTTGATGGCTCCCATCCTCATAGCTCCAAGGAAACTTTCTGTCGGAACCATCAGCTAGTGCTGTTAAAAATGAACCCTCACCAGATGTCCAAAGCCTCCTTTAAAGAAGAGGTCTGGCGTAAGTCACATTTATTGGGAGTAATTAATTGTCCTATTAAAAAAACTAAATGTTTGGCATTTCATTAATAATATATAAGCAACCAACAGGGTATTTGTAGTGTGTTGCTTTGTTAAATCTGCTGTAAAAATTGTCATTATTGATATATTTCATGTTTATAATTACTCATCTGTGACGCACTCAGTCTGTTATGAATAATCCATTGTATATTGTTTTCTTAAATAGGATGCTTGCTCAGTGTGCTGGGGGTGCCAGCAATTGCTTCTAATAATGTCTTCATGTCTGATTTATGCATGTGAAATGAAGGCAACTGGACATGAGTAAGTGAACAGAAGCATGCTCAGAACACTGTCCCCAAGACACTCTCGATAAGCAAACACTCAACAGTTGCTAGTGGAGGAGAAACCCGTTAAACAGAGCAGAGAAAGGTGTAGAAATGCATTACGGGGGGACTAGAGATGCACAAGTGACATTTCCTGGCTGTTTTGATGCTCTCTTCTCTCTAAAAGCTCTGCCGTTCTTTTTCTCTCACTGCCAGCAAGGACCTCGTTGCCCTGTGTGATGACACATGCAGGGTAATTAATTCTGTATTTCCTCGTAGTGCCAGTGTCTCCCACTCTGAAAGAAATAAACTAAGCAAGAAATCCAATATTTTTGTATTTTGCCCCCCGTTGAGGGGCTGGGTGACATGGTCTGAAAAGATGTGGATGATGGCACAAAGCCTCTCCTGCACCACTGACCTGCGATGCGCGCTCAGCTGAACGTGCCACGCGCTGACTCTGCCCATGGCCCTGTCTCCTGAGTGCCGGGGAAGCTGATGACTGGATGAGGGCAGGAGGAGAACTTTCAGAGTGCTGGGAAGGGCATGCAGTGGCTTTGGTCTCTTTGACAGCATTAGCTGAATAGCTTTGGTAGGGAAAGGCAAAGCAAAGGTGAGGTAGAAGGAGGCTGGGAGAATGTCCAGGGAAGAGAGCACGGACGATGGTTCTGTTCAGTGTGTTCTCATCTCGGCCTCGAGGCTGCTCAGTCCCTTTGGGTGTCTGCATGGACTCCTGGATTTTAAGGCCCAAGAGAAGCTTTGGATGCCCCATCCCTGGAGTTTTTCAGGGCCAGGTTGGATGAAGCCCTGGGCAACCTGATCTGGTAGGTGGCATCGCTGCCTAGTTGGCATCCCAGTTGGAACTGGATGATCTTTAAGGTCCCTTCCAACCCAAGCCATTCTGTGATTCTATGATCTGATTCTATGATCATGATTTTATGATCATCTCATCTGGAAAACGATGCATCACAAGCCATTAGATTTCACCCGGTTACCTCCAGCACTGAGTACAGTAGCTTGTGCTTGGCTAAAGCATGTCTTCCAGCAAGACATCTGGTCTTGTCTGGGAGACAGCAATGTGTCACTTGTCCTGGTAGTTTGTTCCAACAGTTAATCACCTTTGCCATTAAAAACTCTTGCTTAATTTCCAATTTGCATGTTTATAGCCCTCATCTTCCCATCATGGAAGCCTTTCACCTTTAGATTTTAAAGCTTTTTAGTAGCCTGCATTTTTTCCTCTCATAAAGCCTTACTGTGTCCTCAAACAATTTTTTTATTTTTTTTTGGCAGTGCCTGCCTGAAGCACACTACAGGTCCAGCCTTCTCGTAGAGGAGCTGTGCCTATATAGAAGGGGGTGGGAGGCTGGTGCTTGCACACCACAGCCTGCCGAGGGATAAAAGCTCCATTTCCAAGACTGCCTTTTTCTCCAGTTTTCAGGTGAATTTTTAGAGGAAGGGGGAGAGAGGAAAGTTTGGGTTTTTGTTGCATTGTTGGATTTTCTTTTGCTTTTTAATGTCAGCTCGGGAGCTTCCAAGGACAGCTGTGGTTTATGTGAAATTGGAAATTTTGGACTAATCGTGGCTGAACTCCACCCCTGCAACCAGAGGTAGGGGGCTGCAGAAATGGCAGAAAGTGGGAGAAGGATGCCAAAAAGCTTGGGATTGCTGGCTGTGAATGGGTTTGGAAACTGAGAAGTTTGTGTGAATGGATGAAATGCTGGTGAGCTGGTTATGACAGCAAGTTTAAGCCTGTTTGGGAATGGAAAAGCATCTTTATACCCTTTTCTGTGATGTGCTTGCCCTGTGGGTACAGAGCTATCAGGTCACTGCAGCCCTGTCCTCCTGGCAATTTAAGCTGAGGATCAGCCTGGGCCATAGTTAAAAAATAACAAACAACAACTGTGATTTAGAGCTGTCCCACTGTGTTCTCACATGTTCAGCATTCAGAAAGAAACGTGCATTATTCTATACTTGACCTGGCATCTGCAGCTCTTCCTTTCTGCTATGCAGGATTCAAAGGCAGCTGTGCAGCTTCAGTTGTTTGGCAATATGATGTTTTTAAAAGTGACCTTCCTCTTCTTCTTAATTGTCAGATATTCTGGAGAAGGTGGAGAATAAAACAGTGCAAAACCATCTGAAATGCCTACCACTTTGTAGTTGTCAAACCTGGAAGTCTGTGGCTCATGAAATGCCTCTGTGGCACTACATCCATTAGGCTTGTCACTCAGAGCTTCTTTTCTTCATTTCAGAGGACTTTTTCCACAGTTACATCCTTAAATGCTGAAAGTGGCCCAAGGTTTGTAAAGTCCTTTTACCCACTGATCACCATGGGGAACTTTATTGCTAGTGTCCCAACCCAATATCAGCCAGCAAAGGGAAGATCTTTATTTTCTTGGTCGTTTTCTGAATCGGGAATATTTTCTTAGGCTAATGCCAATAAATAATCTCATCCAGCACAAATGCCACATATTGTGTGGTTAGGATGGGGATACACATGGCCAGAGCTGAAAGTGGTCCCTGGGAGCCAGCTTAACCTGTACCTGCATCACCACCAGCAAATGCACAGTGCAGCTCACATGCGTGTGTGCTGTGGGTTAGGGTCTCATGTTTGCAGTCTTTATATCCTGGTAAAAGGTATGGAATGAAACTGGATGGATTTGCTCTATGAAAATATTACATAGCACAGAGTGTGAATACAATGTCTAGCTTCTGATTAGCAACCCTGCTCCCAGAAAGTGGGATTAGTCCTGTTTGCCAGAACTAGAAACAAAACCCTTTCAGAGGAAGCTTTAGGGCTCATTTGCACTCACAGCCCAATGACTTTGCATTACAGTCTGAGGAAATTTGGCTTTCCAAAATGGCCCGGTGTGTTATTGCTCTGTGCAGGCTGCAGCCACAGACCAGGAGTGGGGAAGTTCTTGTCTTTCTCTTCCTGCAATAGATCTGCTTGTATATGGCCCAAATGTGCCTTTCCATGTGTTTTGGGGGGATTTGACTTTATTGGTATCAATAGCCAGAAAATACAAACTTCCTCAAAGACTTTCCTCCCTGGAAGGATCTATTTTAGGGCTTTCCTTCTGAGGCTCCCTTGCACCAGACCTTATTTTTCTCAATTCCAAGGCGCCCTTCCAAGACCCACTCATATTGATTTTGTAGCTACAGAAAAAGCCATCTGCCAGAGCATGCTTTTCATTCCTGCGTCTCTTTACACACCTGAGTTGAGACTGATTAAATAAGACTTCTGCATTTTATCGTGGGAGCTTAAATCCCCACACCTCATTACAGAGCTCTTGATGTGCTCCCCTTCCCCACATCCTCAGAGCTTCCCCCCACGCCAAAACAAGATTCTTCATGCCCTTCAGGCTTTCCTTTGGTAGCTCTGGCTCATGTTGCACCAGAGGTGCCAAGTTTTTGCACAAAATAAGAAAAAAACCTTCCCTCTGAACCTATTGTTAGCAATAGCAAATGCAGGTGATAAGGGACAGAGTGACTTAGTGCTCTTCCTAGCAGAAGGATTTTGCCAAAGCCACGTGTCTGCAACAAAATGCTCGACTTGCTTTCCTTTAAATATATTGGCTACAAGCAGAGACGTATGGATTTAGTCCAGCGCTGTCGCTCCCATGCCAGAGAGCAGGGGCTGACTGCAACCCTCAGCTGTTGCTGCCTGCCTGGGTGAGAGGCAAGGGACTCTTGCATGGGCAGCAGGGAAAGGAAAACAGATCAGAATAGCAATGAAGACTCTTTGGAAAGATGCTGTTGTCCCCTGTCTGATGTGTTATGCCCGGAGCACAGAGGATCAATTTGCCCAGGAATTTCCCAGGTGGTATATAGGACTCTATTTGCTTTTCCTTTTGGATCCAGCTAGAAAGTGTGAGTTATTACACAGCCTGCCTGGAAAGATAATGACAGCTCTGGGGAAAAGGAGGGACATTTTTGGAAGTCACCACTCTTATTTGCCTTAGATGTTATAACGTTGCTCTGTCCTGGGAGAAGCATCTTTATTGCCATTACTTCATTTGATGACTTTTAAAAGGATTTTAGGGCAGAGCTGGAGGACTTTACAACTACTGTTTGGTATCCCTACCATCCAGTTGCTTCATGGGTTTTCTATGGATTCCTATATTTTTTATCCCTATGAAAATGAAGTTTACACTATTGTACTGCACGGGTGTGCTTGCCCACCCATGTGTGTGTTTTCCCATACCATCAGCTTGAATCCTCTGCTCAGCTTCAGCCAGATTTATGGGAGAGATGGAGACCTCGATCTTACCACATTCCCACCAGTCTTCACCAGCATCGTTTCTGCCTAGTCCATTTGACACCTGCAGGCCAGTGGCTGTGGGGCTGGTTGGCATCCAGGACAGGACCTGTTAGCCCAGGTGCCATACAACCCCCTGGGCAGCAGTCCGGACCCACCAAACTGCAGCTGAATAGAGAAGGCAAATACACGGTCCAGGCCAGGCAGTGCAAGTGATGTATGTCATGAGCCTGAGGCTGTAAAACCAAGATCAACCTCAGGGCATCATTCTGTGCTGCACGTAGGAAGAGGTGGGAAAGAGGTTAGCAAGAAATCTTTTCCAAATTGGTAACTACCAAGGGACATCCAGGATCGATACAAATTGATCCCGATTCCATCTCGTTCACTGATGCTTAAGCTAAACCTTCCAGTTTAATAACTGTGTAGATTTTCAATTAGGTGTGAAAGCCTTTTTAAAAAACATAGCACAAGTGCTGGGGAAGAATGCAAACCGGAGCGAGCATAGACATGTGAGCATCGTGTAACTGCCTTTTTTTTTTTTTCCTTTTTTTTTTTTTTTTTTTTTTTTTCTGATGGCAAGTTGCTTACGAACATCTTATAAATTTCACAAATGTGGTTGTGCTGAAAGGAAAGGCTGGCAGTGCTGCTGCCGGGCGTTACGGGGGATGTAACCTGCTGGTGAGCTTGGCGCAGAGACTGAAACCTTGGCAAGGTACCATGGTAACATTTCCATACACACGTTTGTGGGTTCTTTGAGTTTTTTTTGGTTAAATGTCAATGTTTTCATGATATTATTCAAGGAGATTTTGTTGCTTTGAAATCCCACTATGCCTTTGAAACCTCTTTCAGTTTGCTATGTATTTGGTGGGAAATGTGTCGGTTGGAGACAGGGAGCAAACAAGGCTGCTTACTGGTGTCCTCAAGGGCATGTACAGCTCTGTAAAATGGGGCAAGAGCTGGGGTGTCTTCCCTGCACCCGTCCAGAGGATGCAGGTGTACGTTGTTGCAAATTTAACACATTGAAGTAGGAGGAAGTGCTCAGCACCCTGAAGATCGGCATCACTGGCAGCCAGGCACCTGGAATGGGCGTCACTGTGGTGCAGGGCAGGTCCCATCATCACCAGTTCGTTTATGGTTTGAGTTTGCCCGGGATCTCAGTTGGCATTGGACAGGGCAGCTGCAGGCTAGCTTAAAGTTTCTCTATTTCTAACAAAGACCTTTTGGCTAAATCCAGAAGTAATTTGGACCAAGCAGGCTGTGCTAGGACAGACCTTTTGTTCCCACACAGACATCGGGCACCTACATATGTATTAAGCTTTTTACGTATTTCAGCACATGGTGCTTTGCAAAACACGATGCTGTGCTTTATGAGCTCTCCCATGGCCCACACCTTAGAATGCCCCTTTCTGTCATTTTCTCCCCCTGTGCAAGCTCTGTGCTGACAGACAGGTCCCATCCGCAGGACCCTGTGTGCTCCTGAAGGGCGGCTGCATGTCCTCATGTGGATGTCTGGCTCTGGAGTTGCTGCTGGGCTGGCTTTGAGCATCTCTTCTTAAAGTCGGAGGCAGGCTGAGAGCTGCTGAATTCCAGCAGCTCTGCAGGGTTTCTGTTGAATAATGTTGGCGCTTTTGAAAAAATAATATACCGAGGTGGTTGAATTAAATTCAAAATTTCTCACTCTGGGATATCATGGGTCCCACATGGTATTAAAATGCATTACTGGATCCCAGGTGGGGGCTGCTTTTAAACACTTCAGCCCTCAGGGGAGATGCACTGTCATGCTTTTTTTTTTTTTTTTTTTTTTTTTTGTTCTTTTTGTTTCTGTTTTTG
>NW_023304541.1:0-3471 GCF_011077185.1 Oxyura jamaicensis
CCCCCCATCCTCCTCCCGCACCCCCACGTCTCCCCGGTCACCCCTCCCTGCGCCCCCCCGCCAGCCGGTGTCTCCCCAAAATCTTCCCCCGCGTGCCCCACGCAGCCGTGTCCCTCCTACAGCCCCACATCTGCATCCCCGTCTGCCCCCCCACCCCCATTCTCCCTGCACCCCGATCTCTCCCGCTGCACCCCCGTGCAGGCTGCACCCCCGCATCTCCCCCTGCATCCCCCCCCACCCCGAATGCACAACCAGCCTGTGTCCCACCTGCACTCCTGCATCCCGCGTGCATCTAGTCTGTGCCCCCCTGCACCCCCACATCCCCCTTCTGCATCACATGCACCCCCATATCTCCCCCTGTACCCCCACATTCCCCTTCTGCATCGCATGCACCCCCATCTCTCCCCCTGTACCCCCACATTCCCCTTCTGCATCGCATGCACCCCCATATCTCCCCCTGTACCCCCATATCCCCCTTCTGCACCCCTATCCTGCCTGTACCCCTTTTGCCTCCCCATGTCCCCCTTGCACCCCCATCAGCCCCCTCCAGCCTGACTCCCGCCTGCACCCCACGACCCCCTGCACCCCCGTCTCCCCCCTCACCCCCTGCCCAGTCTGCATCCTTCCCTGCGCCCTGACATCCCGGCTGTGCCTCATGTCTGCTCTGCACCCCTGGACTCCTCGCGCCCCCACCAAACCCGCTCCCCCGGTGCCTCTGCAGCCCTCCCCATCCCACACCTCCCTGCCCTGAGCCCTGCGCCCCCCGCTGCACCCCACGCCACCCTGCAGACTCCCATCTCCCCCATCCCTGTGCCCTGCTCCGTCCTGCACCCTTCCCCTGGATCCCTTCCAGTGCCGTCATCTTCCTTATCGCCCTTTGCATCCCTGCGTGCATCCTGTGATGCTCCTGCACCCCGGCTGCCCCGTGCCCCAGCACCCTCTGTACACCCTCTGCATCCTCCTGCACCCATCCTGCGCCCCTGGTGCCTCTGCGGGCAGCCCGCTCCCCGTCCTGTAGCCCTCTGCAGCCCCGCTCTGCTCCTGCGCCCGTCCATCCCGCATCCCTGCACCCCCCCGCATCCCTGCGTGCGCCTGCATCCCGCAGCACCCATCCTGCATGCCTGTATCCCTGCATGTAACTTGGATCCGCTGCACCCCTTCCATCCTGCACCCCTTCAGGTCCCTCCCCACCCTCGTCACCCCCCCGCCCCGCCCCGTCTGCACCCATCCAGCACCCCGTCTTCCCCTTTGCATCCTCCAGCGCCCATCCTGCATGCCTCTGTATTCCTGCAAGCATCTCCTGCTCCAGTGTCCCCACGTTACAACCCCTTGCATCCTGCAGCCCTTCATCCTTTTGCAGCCCCCCTCTTGTCTCCCACTTCATCCCCTCCTGCACCCATCCAGCACACCTTTGCCCCCCTTTCCCCCCCTGCACCCCTCATTCACCCCTCCATCCCCCTGGCACCATCCTGCACCCCAGCGTGTGCCCCCCCATGCTTCCCCACTTGTGCCCCCCTGCCTGCCCAACACGAGCACTCAGGCACCCCCTCTGTCTGCGCTCTGTGCACCCCAAACATCTGTCCTGCATCTGTGTCCTGCTGGGCCCCCAGTCTCCCCGCATCCCCCTGACGCGGGGCACCCCGACATCCCCCACACCTCCATCACCCCTTCCTCCCTGCACCCCTCTGCTGCCCAAAGCCTCCCCCGTCCCCTTGCACCAGGCACCCCTACACCCCCCTGCATCCCCATCTCACCCAGTGTCCCTTGTGGGGACCCCCACATCCCCCCTGCACCCCCCCACCCCAGGGTCACCCCTCCTGCCCCACCGGCATCCCCTGCCTGCCCCACACCCCCTCCCTGACTCCTGCTCCCCTTTGTCCCCTTTCCCCATCACCCTCTGCCCCTCCATGTCCCTGATGCCCTGCCAGCTCCATAGGGCCTGTGTCCCAATGTCCCCATGTGTCCCCTGCACCACCAGCCCCTGGTGCCACCTAGCACCCCGGGGGCGTGCACTGGTACCCCTGGCATTGCCTCTGGGGGGGACTGGGGGGACCAGGGGGCAGTGTCCCAGCCAGCCCCTTGCCCCAGGGATGGGGACTCTGGCCACGTCCTGGTGGCAGAGGTCAAACCCCGCACCGTGCTCAGCCCTGTCCCCACATCCCCTCGTGCTGGGGACATGAGCACAGTGACCTTGTCCCCGTTACGAAGCCTGGGGATCGATCGATCCATCAATTGGGAACTGGGGTTGGCTTCGGTCCCCACGGGCACAGGGGGGTGGCATGGGCAGCCAGAGCTGCGAGCCCGTGGCCTGGCCGTGCCGGGGATGGGGACAGCGGCAGGGTGACAGCAGCAGGGTGACGGCCCTGTCCCCCAGGGACCGACCTGCCGGTGTGTGCGAGCTGCGGCCAGGGCATCTACGACGGGCAGTACCTGCAGGCGCTGAACGCCGACTGGCACGCAGACTGCTTCAGGTGGGACCCGCGGGGGTGGCACTGGGGACACTGGGGACACTGCCGCCGAGGTGATAGCGGGCGGCTGAGGCTCTGCCACCCGTGTGGCGTCCCGCGGGGTCCCGGCTCGGCTTCCTGCCCCCCCCCTCCCCCCGGGGGCTGCGGAGGGGCCGTGGCCGCGGGCTGATGTCACTGTCACCGGCCCTCCCCGCTTCCTCTTTGTCGCGCCCTCCCTAAGCCTCGAGCAGCGGGAGCCGGCGGGAGGAGGCCGGGCCGTGGGGGGCGGCCCGGGCCGGGGGGCTCGGTGGGGCCGTGCCGGGCCGTGCCGTGCGGTGCCGTGCCGGGCCGTGCCGTCCGGCCCCGACCCGTGCCGAGGATGCTGGCGGCGGTGCTGAGGAAGAGCCGCGCGCTGAGCGCCGGAGCCAAGTAAGCGGGGGGGGGGGGGGGGGGGGGGGGGGCGGGATGGGACCCGCGCTCTGCCGCGGCCCCGGGGGGCTCCTGACCCCCCCCCCTGGTGCTCGCAGCCCGCACCCCGCGGCTGGGGCGGACGGACGGACTGACAGGCAGCCGTCAGCCCCGGCGGAACCCGCGCTGCGGGGGCTGCAGCTGGATCCGCCTCCCCCCCCCCGCGCCCCGGGGCAGGCGGCTTTCCGGCAGCCTGCGGCCTCCCCCCTGTCCCCGCGGCGTGCGGGGGCACCGGGCCGGGCCGCGGGGCGGCGGCGTGGGGAAGCTGAGGCGGGGGGAAAGCGGGGGTGCGGGACGGCGGCGTTTGTCATCCATCCACCCCCCCCCCCCCCCCAGCCGGCGGTGCCCCCCCGGCCGGCGTTGTCCACCCCCCCGTGGCACCCATCGGCCGGGGCCGCCCCGTCGGGGCGCAGCGGGCGGAGGCAGCGCGGGGGTTAAAGGGGCGGGGCCGCCGTGGAGTCCTCGCGCGGTGACGTCATGGGGTGGGGAAATTCCGCGCCGTGACGTCACGCCGCGCTGGTGTTCCTCCTGTCCCCGGGGGGGCGGGGGGGGGGGG
>NW_023304542.1:0-48715 GCF_011077185.1 Oxyura jamaicensis
GTGCTGAGAGCTACATTTTTTTTTTTTTTTTTTTTTCCCTTTCAGCAAAAACCCTCTTTTTCCTGTGTTTGAATGTCCAACTCACAGATTAACGCACTTCCATTAGGTGATGTTGCACCTGCATGCCCATCTCACCAAGGGTCCAGGACCATCCAGTGGTGGTGGGCTGGGTTGTCCACAAGCAAGTTTGGCATCAGGTGGCTGCTGAGATAATTCCAGGGACAGATAAACTCTGCTGGCAGCCTCCACATCCCCACCAGCTGGCTCACCCTGTCCCATTGCCGCTTGAGCTGCCTATGGGGCACAACTCCCCAGGAAATGGAGGCTCTGCAAAGGGGGAGCAAAGGCAAATCATGACCAGAGAGAAAGGATGGCAAAACACAAGAGAAAAATCTCCCCTACTGTGGTTGTCCTCATAACGAAGAGCAGGGCTTTGCCCAGGCTGGAGGGCACAAGGCAGGGCTGAGCCAAGCTCAGCTGGGGACGTGCTCCTGTATGGTCCCCATGCGGCTGCATGCTCCAGGAGGGGGCAAACCAAGAGTTTTGGTGAGCCTCTGGGGGAAAGACCTTACAAAAGGCTGCTGGCTTTCCCTAGAAAGCAGATGTGGATGGGTGCTGTCCTAGGAGAGCTGGTGGGGTCTCCAGTCGGGGCAGGGGGACATGTGCCAGCCTGGTGGGCCCTGGTGAGTCTCACTGTCCTTTGAGGTCCATGCTGCTGCCCTCAGCCAACACTTGGGCTCTTCAGAAAGTATTTTCAGATGGTTTCCAACCACCGTTCTTATTCTGTTTTGTTTAAATTTTTCCTCCAAGACAATGTCACTTGTAATTGTTCTCAGATTTAGGAAACTGTCTCTTCTTGAGACCTAGAAAGCAGCATTGCTCACTGGGACAGTGTTCCACTTGCTGTCAGACCGTGTGCGCCTGTGCCCACTGCAGTCTCAGGCCAGGGAGCAGCCTCATTCCTGCTGCCATTGCGAGGTCTACCCCAGTACCACCCGTGCTGGGCAGGAGCATTTTGCATTCGGCAATCGGTTCTGGCTTTTGGAGAGCTGGAGTTGTTCTGTGGCAGCAGGGAGAGCCTCGGGTACACTTCTGAGCAGCTGCAGCACACGTGTGCTCCACAAGTGCTCAGGGGCAGCTGTCCGTGTACCCGGGCTGTTTGCAAAGAGATCTTTGCCTTATGGTATCCCTGTTAGCACGGTGATGCAGCAGCACGCAATGCTTGAGCCTTCAGGAGCCCTCAGCTGATCCAAGTCTGCGGTTACATCAGGAGCAGCTTCCTTTTAAAAACACATCCTGCTGGTTCAGGGCTCCGGGCTACTATGGAGCAGCTAATATATGCACTGCCCAAGCCCTGAGGGCCCTGCAGCTCCTCTGCACCATGCTAAACAAGCCCTGCTCCCTACTCCTGCTCCCTCGGTGGGGCCTATGCTCCAGGACCTGGACTGGGATGCTGTCAGGGTTTGCCCACCTGCCCTTCCTTTGGCAAAGTGCGTGCAAAACTGCTGCAGGGAAATAAGGTGGAAAGGTGAGGAAATGGGGACAGAGGTTGGGTGGTCAAATCAGGAGGAACTGAGCAAGGGGCGAGCAGCAGGAGGGTGTGATGGAAAGTGCTCCAGGGCAGGTGCTAGGGCGGTGCCGCAGGGCCTGGTCCTGGGTCTATGGCCCTGCTAACAGCGCTTGCTGTAGTGCCAGATGGGAAAGCGTCAGACACAGACAAGGAGCAGCATGACCTTCTGGAAAAGCTGGGCTGGGAGAAGCATTAGGGCAAGGTCTAGAGTCTGCACAGCACCCCAAAGGCTTCAGTGCTGAAACTGAAAGAGAAGAGCAATCAGGATCCACCACCGTGGCCTCGGAGGGGACAGGCACAGCTGGCAGGGTGCACACAGCAGGGACCAGCTTGCACCCACGCCGTCAAGAGGGTGCTGCCAGGCCAGTGCCTTGCCCCATGGAGGAGATGAAGGGCCTGGCTTGGGAAGAGGTGGGACAGCGTGTGGAAGGAGCCTGTCTTTAAGAGGAGCCTGAAGCACTTGGCTTGTTTAGTCTAGGAAAATGAAGGCTGGGGAGAGAGTTGATCTATAAATACATCTGGGAGTAAACAGCAGGAGGGAGAAGAGCTATTTAGGCTAGAGGACAGTGCTGGCAGAGAAGCAGATGGCTATCAGCTGGCCGTGAACACCATTACGCTGCGAGCGAGAGCAGCGATCCCCTCCCTGCAAAAGGCGACCCTCCAGCTGCCTCTCCGGGGCTGAAGAACCCAGCCGGGCAGCAGCCCTCAGCCCAGCAGCCATGCCAGAAATTGCCTGGCTTCCCCATGGCCCCAGATGTCCCCATGCCATGGGGGTGGCAGTCGCAGGGGAGCCCCTGGATGCCCAGGGGTTGCCTGGCACCCTGGGGACGCATCCTGGGGCCACCACCACCCTGGGAGATGCTCAGAAAGATGCCACAGAGGTTGAGGTGCCACCATGTTCCTCGGTGGTGCGAACCATGGAGCCGGCAGGCACAGCAATTTGCCGAGCAGCTGTGGGGCTGGGAAGCTTGCTGCTCACCGGAAACTTCCAAAAAATGCTGGTTGGGATCCAGTTTGGCCTTGGCCCAGATTAAAAAAACAAACAAACATGACATTTCTGGTGAACTAGAGACCCTGGCGCCCAGCCAGCTCTGCAAATAGCCCGACGGGCTTCAAGATGGAGCTTGAAAAATTTATGAGGAGGATTACCCGAGCGGTTGCCTGTGGTAGCAGGGGATGGGAATGGTTCCCTCAGGAGAGCTTCCTGGGCCGGCATCTGACCTGTGGCCACAGCCCGGCACACGAGGATGCGGACGCCCTCTCCAGAAGCTGATCCCCAGCCATCAGCTCTCACCTCCGACCAGAGCATCGTCCCCTTGCTGCCTGAGAATGAGGAGCTGCCTAAGCCAGGCAGGTGGGTGAGCATTAAGAGATGAATTAGAGGAGCCTGCAAGGCTGAGGCCATACTCCCAAGCTCCTGGGGTGCCTTTCCCACAGGAGAAAAAGGAGATGATATGGCAGTGGTGGGCTGGCCATCACTCGTGGGGCCGTTCCCAGATCAGTCACTCAGGAGGGGCTCAGGGCTTGTCTCTGCACAGCCATGCAAGGACAATGCTCAGGGGCACACAGCACGGTGCTCCCAGCCCCCTTGGTCCCATCCTGTCTTCCTGCTGTCACCACTGTGATGGAGCAGAGCTTCTGCTATCTCTTCCCATGCAGCTTGGATCTCCTCTCCCATCACTGGCATTGACTTGGGGTCTCCCCCCAGCATTTCAACCCCCTGCATCCCCTTGCCATGGGACTTCATGCCTGCACACTGGGGTGCACAGAACTGCCCCACCCCTTGTCCCCCTCTGAGTCCCCCTCCTGGGGCTGGTGTCCCCCATCCCACATGCTCCTGTTCTCTCCTCCCACTGCAGCCACATCCTGGTGGGTAGGAGCCCCACTGCCCCCATGAACAGCTTCCTTTGCCGTTCCTTTCCTTTGGCACGGTTCAGGGGCGATGCTGCCAGCGAGTTTGGTTAGGACACCACAGTCCTAGGCACCAATTTGTCCCCAAGGACATCACTACCAGCACCAGAGTATTTCTCAGCCAGCATCAGTGATGCAGAGGTGCAGCGAGAGCCACGCATGCTGGCAGACCCTGCGCCTGATCCTCACCCTGCCTGTGCTGAGTCGGGCTCACGGAGCCATCTCTCACTTTTTCTGGGCCATCATTGCCTCCCTCCCAGCTTTTTGGTGTTTCTCAGTCCTTCTGTAAAACACCTTCCCCATTGGAAGTGCTCACCATGCACTGGGAATTTCCACCCCTGGTGAGACCTGAGAAATTCCTCTTTACTCCCAGCTTTGCCACTCACAGCTTTCTCTGTGTGACCCTGATTGCTCTACTTTTCTTATCAGTTTCCTCTTTCTTTCCAGCTGATTTGGGCGCTTTGTTTTATTTTAATGCCTTGCTGGTTCCCCTTCCCCGGAAGCCCAGGGGAAGTGTGAGTGAGCTCCACTGACGTTCCTGGTTGGGCAGAGGCGATGTGAAGTGCTTTAAAAGAGATTTGAAGGATCCTTCACATTCAGGGGGCTCGGGGCCTCCTCCCAGCTGGTTGGGCTTAAAGCAGGTTATAGCTCTGGGAAAAAGAGCCCTTTTAGAGCATCAAACCCTCAGCACTTTGGCGTTTCCAGAACACAGGAGATGTAAACCTGTTCCTCCAGCACAACAACCCCCTGTCCCCATAACGTCATCACTTTAGGTCCCCCTGGGGACCCCTCTTTAGGATGGGCCCTGCCTGCCTTGCATTTGCTGTTTTGCAGAGTTCCCAGGCACAATTACACAAGGAGATTTTATCTCCCGTGTGGAAAAACTGCTGGTGCTCAAGGTGTGATGGCACCCTCCCTTCCCCGTGTGAGCTCTGGCCAGCCTTGCCCTGTGCCTCTGAGCTGGCTTCAGCTGATGCCCAGCCTAGGAGGGGAGAGCAGGGGTAGAGAGCAGCACAGCTGGGATTTTGGCAACCAGCCCCTTGCACCTTGACCTGTGGTCATCTCTGCCAGCCCTTGCAGGGTGCAGAAATCCCAATCCTCCATGCAGGGGGCTCCCAGCACCCCAGTGCTCTGCCCTAGCTGTCTGCCACTGTTTGGGCAGCCCCAGTTTCACAGATCAGCTTCAAGGCTGTGAGCAGCACACTGCACCGTGGGGCTATGGAGGTGCCAGCGTCCACAGGGGGCACCTTGCCTGCACCCCAAATCCCCATGCCCCTGCACACCCAAGGGCACCCTGGAAGTTGTGGGCTCGGCACTTGTCCCAGCACATGGGTATGTCCCCTCCTGTCTGGCCATGGGGCTGTGTCTCCGTGCAGGGCTGGGTGACATCTGCTCCCACCCCAGGGTGCTGGCTCGTCTCCCCAGGTGCTGGGACAGTTGTGTCTGCTCAGCCCCGCTCTCTGAGTCACTGCTGTGTTTTGTCTGTCCGAGCAGCCCTGCTGGATTCAATTAGGGGCTGTTCTGCATCTCGCCTGCTTGTGAGAGCAACTGGGGCTTGGCCCACTTGGTTCCTCCTGCCATGCCTCTGTGCTTTGCTTCCAGGACTTCTGCACCGTGTCTGCGCAAGGTGCCTCAAACCGGCCTCAAAGTTGTGCAGCACTGCAGCCACACTGAACACTGGGCAGGGCACTGCCAGGGGAACCTCGCGGTGCTGTGACCAGGCTGGTGGGACTGGGCTGCTTTGAGGTTGGGTGCTGGATCTAAGTGTGCTTCAGGTGATGGCCACCTGGGGTGGTGACTGGGGACAGCCTTACCCAGCACCACCTCCCTCTCCTCCAACAGGAGCCTCCTGCCTTGCTGCAGAGTCAAGACCCCCACACACACCTGGAGCAGGTTGTCCTGCTGCCCATGTGGCAGGGACCGGCCACCCCCCCGCCACCATGGCCACGGCTGTCCCCCGGGGCAGGGCAGGGTCCTGCCTCTGCGCCCACCGGTACCCAGGCTGTGTGCACAACACCTCTGCACTCGGGGAAATCGTCTCGGTGCCAAACCCCTTTTTGTTATGTGCTAAGATGCAAAATATTTTAATCCACAGTCCTCTTTTGCGTTTCTTTTCTTTCCCATGCTAGATTCCTAGAAGACAGGGAATTTATGGTGTGACTCCGCTCCAGCCGCGGAGAAAGCCCAGCCAAGGTCAACACCACGAGACAGGCAGCTCCTGCCAAGGGGGGAAAGAACGATCGCTTAGTGCTTGGCGGAGGAGGAAATCAAACCAAAACCCTTCCAAACAAATCTAGATATAAAACACCCCCCACTCCAAAACCCTCTCGTGGAACAAGACCAAAATCTTGCCAGCCTGTGCCTGCCTGGCCCCAGCATGGCCCTGCTCTGCCCTAGCCTCAGCCACCCGCACTGGCATCCCACTGGGACATCACTGAGTGGGGGCACGGCTGGTGGCACACAGTGCCTCCACTGCCCAGCTCCTTCGTTTGCCCAAAGGAATGCAGTCGGGTGAGACCCAGCTTCTGACACCCCATTTCCATACTGCCTTGTTGCTGAGGGCTATTCCTGCATCCCTGTTGGCTTCGGCACCACTCCTCAGGATCTCTGTGGTGCCCTCCCTGGTGTCTCTCCTGGCACCATGGGACACCCACTCTGAGACCTGCTGTGCATGCCGGTGCCAAAGATTTCGGTGTCTTGTCGCATGCACACTCCCTGACCGACTGCAGCCAGCCTGGCCTGGCAGCCTCAGGGAATTCATCCTTTTAATGACATGCTGAGGGTGTTCAGCAGCACATGCCCTCTGTGCCCTTCTCGGTGTGTCTGAGCACCCATGCCAGGCTCTGCAGCACGGTGAGGATAGGACAGCTCTGGAGAGTGGGACGGGGCTTGCACAGCCTAGGCAAGGGCAGACGTGCTGGTCCTCTCCAAGACATAAAACAGCTACAGAGGGGAAGGGAACAGTCTGTTCTCCCGGCTCGTGGCAGACAGGATATCAAATGGGCTTAAGTTATAGCGGGGGAAAGTCAGGTTAAACACCGGGAAAAGCTATTGGAGCAAAGCAGGGGTAGGGCAGGCTGACAGAGCATGGAGAACCCTGTACCACCCCTCTGGATCCCCGGGTGCCGGTGTGGGCACCATGCTCTGCTCCCTCCCAGCCCAGCTCCTCCTGGGGCTGTCCCCATCCCCAAGCCCTGGGGCTGGGATGGGGACCCTGCTGCGGGAGGTGGCTGGAGGATGGCACTGTCCCTGAGAGGTGGTGGGGCTGGGGAGATGGAGAGGTCCCATGTCAGATGAGGGATGGCCTATCCCATGTGGTGAGGCTTGGGATGTTGGATCTCTGTACTGCTCACTCTGCCTGCCTGTATCCCTTTGCTGGTGTGGAAGCCAGGATCTTGTCCTCCATCCCATTCCAGGCAGATGTTCTCAGCGGCCTGAGGCCACACTCCAGCTCGTGGGAGCTGGCTGGGCAGGTGAAGCCTTGCGGAGGCAGGGCTGGTCCCAGCTCATCCCTGTGATGCTGTGGCAGCCTGGGATACTCCTGTGCCTCTTGCATCTGCTCACTCATGGCCTTTGCCACCACTGGGAGGGACTTGGTCAGCTGGTGCCCATAGTTTGCTTGTCCCCTGTGTGTCCCCAGCCTTTGGAGGAGGCCCCTGCCAGAGGGGCTGAAGAGCCAGCCCTGTTAGACCAGTGCGCCCTGCTTTCTTTCCACATCAACGCTGCCTGTGTGCCATTCTTCGGGATGTCACTGGGAATGGGCTTGGGGTGACCTGCTTGTCAGGATTCCCAGCCTTCCCTGAGACACCAGCTCCATCATGTCACAGGAGATCATGTCACAGAAGACACCATTCTTTCTTCAGCTCTGCTGGGTCATCACCATTCTCTTTCCATCTGCCCCAAGCAGGTCCCAGGAGCACACACGGGAGCCCTGGGCTGCCCAGGCTCCTGCCGTGCAAACTGTGTGGGGCCAGTGGTCAGTGAGGGAAGTGTCCACTGGCCATGGGTCTGCGGGGGGGCACGGGGGTGCTGCAGGGGGTCTGTGCACACCCAAGCAGATGAAGTTGCAGCAGATGAGCTGAATGAAACCATGGCATGGGCCAGAGCTCAGGCTGCCAGTAGTGCACATCTGTAGGATGTTGCAGGATCTCTATTACCTTGACCGTGACTGGGGATTATGGCTCAAAGCCCTGCAGTTCAGCACACACATGCCCCCTGTGTGTGCTGAGCCCCAGCAGGAAGCCAACCAGCTGCAATATCGTCCTTCCCCTGCAGGCAGCTGAGCGGCCGTGGAGCTTGGCACCAGCCACAGGTAGCTTTGGTGAGGGGTCCCAAGGCACAGGGGACTGCCTGGCCTCTGGTGCAGCCCACCGGGAGCGATGGACAAAACTCTGCCACCTCCTCCATCCAGCTCCACCCTGCACCCAGCAGCACGCAGTTCACCCTGTGCCCGTGGGCTGGTGCCAGCGTGTCCTCTGCACCTTATCCAGGGGAAGCGGTGCTTCCTGCGACTGTCCTGCCCAGCGGCTGCAGGGTGACTCATGCAGCTGGTTTCCTCTCCCAGACCCTTGCTCCTCCTGGCCTCTCCCACCCGCTCCCACCCTTCCTTGGCAGGGAAGGGTGTGAAATACCCAAGTTATCACGGCCCCGCTCCCCAGCGATCGCACAGCTCTTGTGTGCAGGCATCTCTCTGCCCTGCACGCCCAAGCCAAGCAGAGCCGGGGGGGGCTGAGGACCAGGATGGAGGTGTTGGGGCTGGGCCTCCGGCCTGGCCACAGACCTCCAGCTGTCCCAGATGGGCCCCTGAGCACAGCCTCCAGAGGATGGCCAGGCAATGGGCTCCTGGAATGTCCTCCAACCTGGAGTGTCCCATGTCCTTGGAGAAAGGCCCCTGGCATGGCCCCATGCCTTTAGGGTGAAGATGGACACTGACTTACAGCTCTGCTGGCCATAGAGAAGGTCTGGTGGGGGCCACCTCTCTGGACAAGCACAGTGACTTGTCCCAGCAGCTACCGTCCGTGTCTCGCAGTGACAGCTTGTCCCGTGCCCTGGGAGCTGAGGAGGGGAAGGCAGAAATTTCCAGCAGCAACATTAATGTGGTCTCCACACAATCCATTGTGGGAAGAAAGAAGGGGTTTGTGGTTAGGAGTTTGGTCTCTAGGACATTCGCTTCTGTTCTCTGACACCCTTTGGTCCCAGGCGAGTCCTGCACCCCCTGGCTGCTCCGTCCTCCCTGCCACAGGGCAACGTGCCCCTGGCACCCACCCCGCAGCAGCCACTGTCACCCAAGCTCTGGGGCTGTTTGGGCTGGTGGTGTGCCCCCCTGTTTTTCCTGGCAGGGACCGTTGCCTCTGTATGCTCCGTTCACCTTCTGAGGCTGACGGATGTCTCCCTGCGCGAGGCCCCCTCAGCTCGGCTCCATTTAAGGGGCTTAGGAAGAATTGAACATTGCTGGAATTCTTCTCTTGCTAACTTTAAACATTCATTACTTTAAATGCTAATCCCCTGGGATTATCCCATTGGATAAAGCAATGTAAAGCAACGGGGGAGAGAACAGCATGTTTTCTCGCCATCGTGCACCAGTCGATGGCTCTATTGGGGAGGAAAGTGTGAAAATGCCAATACGATCTTCTCCAAACCTGGCTTGATTTTTACACCTCAGTGTGGACCCTCAAACAAGCCAAGTTTGAAGTCTCTTGCTCCAGCTGGTTTTGAGTCGTACATGTCCAAAGTGTCTCCATGGAGCACAAGGGGGAAATGTGTATTTTTCCATGTGTGTGACTCAGAAATGACTGAACCCAGTCAGTTCCAATTTCTTGAAAAATCCACTTTTGGCTTGGGCCCAAGAATGGAAACTTTCAACCAAAAAAGAGTCGATTTGAGCTCTCAATAACATAAAAAAAGGCTTAGAAGGGAAACTGGATTTCAACCATTATTATGGCAGTCACTTCTCATGGCCCTCTGACAGCAGCAGCAAAGTGAGTAGTGAAAGTAATTCCCAAGGAAAATTCACTTGGATTCCGTGGCAGACCGGGACGCGGCTGTAGACGCTTTGTACCGGCCGGTCATGATCATGAGAGCGATCAGCCCTTGGAACAGCGAAGGAACAGGCACAGTGCACTCCAAAACTCGCAGAGGATGGAGGTCAGCCCCAGGCCTTGGCACCGCTCTAGACCAGGGCAAGCGCCTTCGGACGGAGACACAGCCCTGTCCGGGGAGAGCTCCTCTCCTGCTGCACCGGGCCTTCTCTGCAACACGCCCCGCTCAGCCAGGGAAGATTTATTCCCCGAGAAGAGCATGAATAAATTCAAGCCACAATTAATTAAAGGCTGCTGCAAAGTGCTTGCAAACAGGAAGCAAGGCAGAGAAAAGAACACAATCTCTAGAAGCCCAGTTTGTAGTGAATTAGCTCTAATCAGGCTAACAATGATGGATGCACTCCCCCAGTGGCTTTCATCCGAAAGCTTGTTACACTGATCATCGCGAAGGCCCTGTGCTGGATGAGGATGAGATGGACCAGCTGATAGACTGGGTTTCTCCTGCATTTTGAGGATGCTGGATCTCGGCACAGAGAAACTGTCCAACTTGGCCGAAGTCACACCAGTAAATCAGTGGCCGTCTATAACCAGCAATATGGCTCCCTGGCTCTGAGGACAGGCCGGCAGATTTTCCTGAAAAGAGCAGACTGTTTACATTTGGGGAAATGAAGCTCCATTAATTGAAATGAAAGCTGAGACCATGTGTTGCTCACCAAAGTACATGGGACATTGTACCGTTTTGCAGGGCTGCAGGCTGTGAGGGAGTGCTGGTGCCTCCCATCCAACCTCCTCCTCTGAGCAGGACGAGCTCCAAGCAGGGACCAAGTGGCTTTGCGCCTTCTCCAGGCCAGTTCTGAACATCTCCAAGGAGGATTTTCAACCTTGCTGTATAAACATTTTTCCTTCACCTCCTGCTGGATTTTCCCTGGCAAAACTTTTTTCCGGTTGCCTCTGGATCCTCCTATGGATGTGCACCTCTGAGAAGAGCCTGACTCTGCCTTTGTAACTCATTAGGCAGTTGAAGTCTGCAATTAGTCCCTTAGCTGAGCAATCCCACTTCCCTCAGCATCTCTTCGTACATCCCGTGCTCCAGCCCCCTTAAAATCTTAGTGAGCACTGGGCTCGCCCCAGCATCTCCCTGTCGTACAGAGTTTGATGCAGCCACCCCAGCTCACATACAACACCTCGTCCCATCAGGAAGGAATTAAAGGTGCAAACTGTCTTTACTGTGCCCTGCTGGTGTCACCGGCTGATGCCCGCGAGTTTCTTCTCACAGCAAATGCAGTGAACCAAGCACCCAAAGGACGAGAGGCTGAGCAGGCACTCTGGGAAGGGGAGGACGATGTCTCCTCGCAGGACAGCTGGTGTAGGATGCAGCTTGGTGCCAGCCCGTCAGGGAGCACACAGGGGCTGAGGAGCACGGGATGATCCCCGTGATGGGGACCGCCATGCAGAAACAGCACTGTGGGCATGCCAGAAACCTGGTCAGGATGAAAGGGCTTTTTGAAGGTAGATGTGGTAGAGGTCTGACTTTGCTGGCTCTGGTTTGGAGAAGGAGAAATATCTCCAGGATTGTACTGGGAAACAAGCACGTCCAGAGCACCGACACTTTCTGTGCTGGAGCTTCTGCAGTCATCATGGAGGGAATGTGGTGGGTGGGAGGGGGTCCCTTATCTCTGTCCCCTGGGACTGGGGCAGGGGCCCCGTGGAGGAATGCGCTGGCTGAGCCGCACTTCTCCTAACACGGCCCATGGAGCAGGAGCTTGGGGGCGTATTTCTGTTGGTTGTGCTCAAGTCCTTTTTAGGCTCCAGAGCAGGCAGCCTGGATATGTCCCTTAATAATGACTGCTCATAAATCTTGCTGTCACGGTGGGGGCCTTTAATTTCCAGATATAGATTGGAGAGTAAATGCTACTGACTATTCTGGGAAGTGGCAGCTAATAAATGGCTCCAGAATTTGCTATTTTAGACTTGGTCTCTTGAGGAGAAATGATAGCAACGTTGGTTGCAGAATGCACGTAAACTGCACAGGTTTCATCTAAGATAAATTGAAGAGTAACCTCTGCCAGATCAGTGCCTCAGGTGGGATATTTCTCCTTCCTGTATTGGGAGAAGCTTAGGGAACCGGTCACTGAAGTCAGCTGAAGTGAAAAGCTCAGAGACTGAATGTGCTAGGGGATGAAAGAGCTTTCAAGGCAAAGATACAAACCTATTTGGTGCCTCTTGCAAGAAGAGTGACCTGCTCACCTCCAGGCACGTGTAGATAAATCCACCAAAAACAACATTGAGAATTAACAGGGCTCAGAGAGACTGGGCAGGTCTGCAGGGAAAAGTGAGTCTGAGGATCTGGAAGTGTCCAGAGAAAATGAGAATTGCCAGAAGTCAAGCTGAGCTGGACCTTTGAAAGGAAGTTCAAACAAATAGCAAAAGACTCTCTATCTAAGTCAATAAAGAGAAGGGGTTGGTATGTGGGTCAAAGAGTGGAGATTAAAGTTAATCTCAGATGGCCCCCATCCTAAACACATTACATTTCTTGTGAGGTCAATGGTGCACCCACCACAGGGTATCTCATGGTGATGTCCCCAGGAAACCAACACCAGTGGTGGGCTAACTGCAGGGAACCAACCTACCCCTGTCCTACAGGACGGATTGGCTCCAGCTCAATACAGCACCCATGGGAATAGGCTCTGGGGAGGGCCAGCAAGGGCTGGGGTCTCAGCACCCACCCCCGGTCCTGAGGCTGGTCCCCATGGAGCCCTGGGAGCCTCCCATCACTGCCCTTGAGAGGAGGGGTCCTCACGACAGCAGCTTCTGGAGGTGGGGTGACATTTTTTGGCACAAGGACAAGATCCTGCACTGTGGGACTACCGGGAAGGTGTGAAATACAGAAGGATAATTTTTCTGTTGTAAAATGCAGCTTGGGGAAAGGTGTGTGAGCAGTGGATAGAGGCTGGGTAATTGTACACGATGGTGAGCCACCACAGATGGAGCCAGTAGGACCAGGAGAGGGATCGCTCCCATCCAAAGTGGTTGGGCTCTGCAGCAGGTGAAGGACACCACTGGAAGGGGTACAGAAGGGTTCAGCCGGACAACAGCTCTCTGCTCCCTTGGGGCTAGGAGAAGGTAAGGGCAGGAACAGGCCTTCCAGGAGAGTGGTGGGAATGGGGAGGACCTCAAGACAGAGCATTCTGGGTGTATGAGCTATCAATGCTTCTGGGAGGCAGCAAGGTCTGGCCTGTGAGATCATGGTCTTTGTAGGTTTTAGCAGTGTGGATTTTCCCTACTATGGAGGACATGGAACAATTGACCTTGAGGAGCCATTCTGAAGGAGCCAGCTGGTAATGAATTTTAACTGTTAAGGCAATAAACAGGGATACTTGCACATCCTTGGGAAATTCAGGCACTGCCAGGAGTACTTTGTAGATGCTGGGAGGAGGAGATCTCTTTTCAGTGTGTAGCAGGAGTCTGAGTCCTCGCTGCAGTGAAGGAGGGCCAGGAGGTGCTCTCTGCCCTCTCTCCCCTTGGACCAGGCTCAGCTTCACTCTTTCCCCAGTGCTCATCACTTTCAACATCCCAGCAGGGCTTTTAAGCTCAGTGAGACCCTCATCCCTCTCCCACCATAGCTCTGCCATGGGACCTGTCCCTGCAGCCTCCACCCCTTCACAAAGCAGAGCTTGCACCGGGGCTCAGGCTTGGTCCCATGTGGCCCCCATGCACATGCACATCGCCTCCAAGGAATGTGCTTTCTGGGTGGAAACTGTGTCATTGGAGAAATATTTCATATTTTCGTTTGCTCGCATTCCCCGAATGAAAAATGAATCGTGAATTCTCATAAATAAGAGGCCGAGTTTCTCATTTACATATTTTTGTGGTTGTTGGAGCGGGGGCAGTGGCGGCCTTGCCAACCATGTCCTAAGCGCTCCCCTCGTGCACCTTCCCTGCCGCTGGCAGCCCCTGCGCTCCCTGGAACACGCTGCCCTGAGGAGCGATGGGCTCCATGTTGCTTAGGTCACCCTCCGTCCTGCCAAGCGATCCGTGCAGTGACAGCCTGCTGGCACGAGCGTGGTGGGGAAAGCAACGCAGAAGAGGTAACGGAGAGCTTCGGAGAAATCCCAGCCCTAAGGTTCTGGGATTCAAAGAGGGGCCGTGTGTGGGTTTGTGCATATGTGCTGGAGAAATCCTGTGATGTGCTCCAGGCCTGGTGCTGGAGGGAGGACCAGTGGCAGCTGGGGATGGGGCAGTAAAGCAGCAAATGAGTGATGGAGCCAGCGCAAGAGATGAGGTTGGGGCAACACAGGAGAAGATGTGGCAGGTGAAGGGAAGGGCAATGGAAGAAGCAGTGCAAGCAGGTGACCATGGCCCCCCTGGGACTCTGCTTTCTCAGAGGAGAGGTGCAACTGTCCCATGGCTCCTTCCTTTGGCCTCTCTGTCCTCGCTCACCATGGACCAACAGCATCACCCTTCTGCCTCACCGACCTTCTCCCCTGGCACCATGGCCAGGGCTGCTTTGCAATTAGTGCTCTGTCCTGCTCTGCCTTCCCGTGGGGATGCTTCACCCTCAGGGTCGCCCTGCTGCCGTGTGCATCTTCTGAGATCCATCTCTCGACATGGGCAGGACAGAGAGGGAAGCATGGTCTCCAAGCATCACCAACGATCTTGTAGGCCAGGCATAAGGGAACCTCTGTGCTATCCAGGGCAGATGTTTTCCTCCTGGTCACCTTTCCTCCAAAGAGGTCTGTCAGTCTGCCAGGGTTCCCAGCTTGTGCAGGGCAGCAGGGTCCCCTTCTGGGTGGCAGTGAGGCCATCTCAGGGTACAAAGGGCTGGGAGCCCTTCTGGGCTGGAAGCTTCATCTCCACTTCAGGATGCTGCATCCTGACCGCAAGCCACACACACCCAAGTGTGTCCTGGTGCACAGGTAGGTCCAGGCTCAGGGCCTGGCAGGTGGAAGTGCTGCAGGGATTCCAGCCGTGGTCATTGCTGTCCTCTGGACCATCTCCCCACCAGGCTGTGCTCTGGGTTTGGGGCTGAAAAAGTTCTCCTGGCACTACTAGGCGAGGTCAGTTTGTGTCACCCAAGAGTTAATGGCTATAAACCATGCTGCTAAAGCCATCTTCTGGTTTCAATTTAACTTCACTTTTGCGTGTGGATTAGACTCAAGGATGTTCATACTCACTTAATAATCTCCCCTCTTAGGCACTGCTGAGATTAGTGCTGGCTGCCAGAGCCAGGGAAGGAAGAGGAACATTTAACACTTGTCTTCCTGAGAAGTGACCCCACTTTCCCAGGTCCCAACAGGCAAGGAGAGCTGGAAACCTGGCTGAGAAGCCGTAATAATGTTCTAGGGCAGATGTGTGCTCGGCTGGGTCTCCCCATTGAGCAGATTTGGAGAGATGGGCTCGGGTGATTACCTGATCTTGTGAGTGTGCCAAGAGCAGGGACATGGGGCACCAAGGTCTGTATGTTCTCCTGCAGAACTCCATCCAGCAGGTCATGACTGGATGCCCCAAGTCCTGGTGATGCAGCGTGTGAGATGGAGGTCATCTACACAAACACATCAATGGGCTCAAGCTGACCTCCCAAGCCCAGGGAAGCCCAACACCACCATTGGCCCCAGCATACAGCCCTCAGGGCTTCGCCTTGGCCTTCCCCTGCCCTTCCCTCATCAGACTTGAACATCGTGCAGCAAAAAGATGTTTTTGGAGTACAAGCAAATGTGTCCTGCAAAGTAGTCTAAACATAACATGAGGAAACAGAAACATGGGGCCAGTCTCCGAGAGCAGCAAAAATAACGTGGGGCTCCCCTCACAGAGCTCAGCCCCTTGCCTTCTCTGCAGCAAGGCCCTGGGGACACGGGGATGGCATTAGGCTGGCAGGCCATACCAGGGCTGTTCCTAGCCCAGGAGCAAGTCAGGTGCCCAGCCAGGCAGGGACACACAGCTCCTCCACCATGCTGGGGGATGGAAGACACTGCTGGCTGTGGGGGACTAAGAACTCTGTTTCAGACACGGTTGTGTTGGCACCTCAACTCTGATGGGGCTCCTCATGGCCCTGTGCAGCTCTCCAAAGGACTACTCCTGTTCCTGGAGGAGGACAAGGGGGTGAGCACCTCCCTGACCAGAATTCTGCCCAGCAGACCAGCACTGGGGACTCCTCCAGACACTGGTCATGGTCTTGGTGCCACAGCAAAGGGAAGGCATGGTGCCTCGGGCTTGCAGGCAGGAAAGGTGCTGTGAGCCTCACGCTGGACTGGGAGGATTAGCTATGCCAGAGGACGTTGTGCGGAGAAGAGTAATGAAGCTGGTGAAGAGACTGGAAAAACAGGAGTTATGAAGAGCAGGTTATGGAATGGGGCCATTTAGTCTGGAGAAAGGGAGGCTGAGGGGACACTTCATTGCTCTCTGCAACTGCCTGGAAGGAGGCTGCAGTGAGGAAGGTGTCAGTTGCTTTTCTGAGTTGACAAGCAATAGGACATGAAGAAATGGTCTCAGGTTGCACCAGGGGAGGTTTAGATTGGACGTTAGGAAGAATTTCTTCCCAGAGAGGGTGGTTGACTTTGGGACAGGCTGCCTAAAGAAGTGGTGCAGTCCCTATCCCTAGTGGTATTTAAGAGACGTGTGAATGTGGCACTGAGGGACATGGTTTAGAGATGGGACTTGGTAGGTCGGGTTGGTGTCTGGACTTGTTGATCTTGAAGGTCTTTTCTGATTCAGATGATTCAATGCTTCAATGTTTCTATCAGCAACGTGACCTAGACATGGCCCAAGTTATAGACTTGGTCCAATGGATGTGGTCCACGGGCAACCTGCTCCAGGTGGGTCTGCATGAGCAGGAGGGTCAGACAGGACAACTTCTGGAGGTATCTTCCAATCTCAGCCCTTCTGCGATTCTGTGACTTTCCCTCTCATCAGCCACCAAACATGCTCTTCTTAGCACCATCTCCCTCCTCCAAGTCCTGGTCCCTAGTGAATGCAGCAGCAGGTGGTTCCTCTCTCCCCATCCTTCAGTGCTTGCTCAGAGGACACAGGGACTGCATAGCTCATGGTGGACCCTTGCCAAGGTGGCCCTGCCATTCAGCCCAGATCTGCTGGGCTTGCACACACATTTCCTAGGGGAGCAGCAGGCTCAGACCCCTGTGAAGGTCCCTGTCCTTGGGCCACAGAGCCTCACAGTACTGGTGGCTCTCCAAGGCTCTGGGCTTCTTGGGGCAGCCATGGTGGCTTGCAGGATGCTTCAGGGTCTCCATCTGCAGCTTCAGAGCTCTCCTGCTCATCAGACATGCACAGGCCCCATGGCTCTTCACCTAGGACCGCACTCTTTCATCTCATGTCCAGGGTTTGGGCTCCCGGCAGCCTGGATACTCCTTGTGCTGAAAGGAATGTGATCACATTAGGCAGTCCTCACCAGAGCAGACAGGGTCCTCACCTCCCTGGCTCAGACTCTTGCAGGGATTTGAAGGAAGTGGAAAGGAGAAAAAGGGAACTTTTAACATAAAACATCTGGCATGTTATTCTGCTTTGTACACTACAGAATGGGAGAGAAACATATCCTCTGGGCAGAGGGAAGGAAAGGGGAGATCTCTGGATGTAGCTAGTGACGGGCACAAGACAGGCTGGACAGGGTCTCCATGAGGTCTGTGCTCCCGTGTCCCCACTGGGCATGAAGGGACACAGCCCCAAGGGGACGTGCTCGGAGCCATGCCTGGGGGTGCCCTGCACCTTCTGTCATCTGAAGGTCATCTGGCTGTCCCCAAACCTCGGGACAGAGCAGCCCACAGCCCACGAGCAAGGTCCCGTGTTTCATTTGGGAGGAGGAAACCCAGCATCCGGAGCAGGGGGGAGCTGGGAGGGTGAAGCAGGGCCCAGCAGGCTGCGGGGGGTGTCAGAGAACAGACCGTGCCTGGGATAGAGCTGTGAAATACTTGGTAGGCTCTCAAGCTGGCAGCCAAGCGAGCTCAGATGGACTCAAACATCATTTCCACCTGGTCTGAGAGCCGTCCAGAAGAGAGAGGCAGTGTGCTGAGCAGAGCTGAGATCAGAGCCTTGCAGTGACCCAGACTAATGCTCCCTTTTATCACCCGGCTTTAAACACACGCTTTTATGATGTGCGAGAAAGGGGCATATGGTTCTCTAATTAACTCAAGAGTGCTGAGTTGTGAAGTGCTGTGAGGAAAAGCAGCTACAGCAGAGATGGCAGGGGCAATGTCAGAGCAGGCCCATCCTCTGCCAAGGATCTCGGGGGGAGATGCCTTCAGCAAGGGCACTGCACGTCTGGGGGGGCTTGGACAGCTCTTCTCTGCAAAGTATTTGCCCTTGAAAGGTTTGAGGGAATCCACCCAAAACCTGACAAATATTGTGCTCATACAGTGGATGCTCTCATGCAGCAGTTCCTGGGGAAGCTCGCAGCGGGGCTGGTTGTGCTTTATCCTCATTTTGCCGGTGCTCTGCTCTTTGTGTGTGCATTCGCATGTCCGCACTGCCTGCATCCAGCTGGAGCAGCAGCGTTTCTTAGCGCTTCCCACCTGCCCGTACTGGGCTGCCCACAGCCAGCCCAGGGACCCCCGGGACAGGGAGACACCTTCAGCATTTCCCACATCTCCCCACAGCTATATGTTGTGCTGTTTTACCTGGAAACAGAATTCCTGTGTTTTCTATCCTTGAAAGCAACACTAAATCCTGAATAATTTGGTGTGAGAGGGAAGTGCTTCTTTTGAAAACACGATGGCTGGTTTGGCTGTTCATATTCAGCTTTAAGATATAACCAGTTCCATGCTAGAATGAAAAATTCTGGAAATTTCACTTTGAAATGTGAAATATTGTGGTAATTTTTATTTATTTATTTTTTGTCTGAAGCTTCTTTACCCTGAGGTAATGTTCTACAGTTTAAAAAAAAAAAAAAAAAAAAAAAAAAAAAGCATTAATTAAGTTGAAATATTAGCCACATGCTAGCTACAAATGACATCTTAATTCTTAATTGGCTCAGTTAAGCTGATGCATTACTGTAGGCAATGGGAAATGGGATCTGGTGGCAGAGCAGAGATGAATTTGAAAGTCGTAGGAGAGCTTCATCCATGCACAGCCTCGAGGCCATCAGCCCCTGGTTTTGGCAAGTGGCTGATGCTGGGGCGCTCCTACCATGGGGACCAGGCATCTCAAACCTAAAAACACACCATGTGCACAAGCAGATGGCAGGAGGGACACTCCTTGTTCTGGCCTTGGTCCTGGGAGTAAATGAGACAGCAACAGCGAGTGTCGTGTCACTGGAAATAGGGCACTCGAGGGATGGAGATGCCATTGCTCCAAGGAAGAGGTGAAACTCTGGAAGAGCTGGGAGATGAATGCAGTGATGGCTGTGACCCTGTGCAGAGGGAGACTGTGGAGTTAAGGTGGGGTTTTAACTGAAAGTGAGGAATTTCTGGCCCTACAGAAATGCCCAGACAGAAGGGACTGTGGCTGGACAGTGGGGAAGGACTAGAGACAGCCCAGGCTCTGAGGAGGAGGCGAGGAGAAGGACCACCAGTCTCGGCCCCTCCACCTGCACCGGGGAGCACCGGCAGCACCCACCCGCCCGCCCCAGCCCCGTGCCCTCGCTGCCCCACTTTCCCCCGACGTCTCCCTGCTCTCCCGGCTCCTCTCGTGTCCTCATCTGACTCCTGTTGGCCAGCCTGCCGGGAGGAAGCAGCGTGCGTTGGTGTCGGGCCAGGGCTCCGCTTGTGTTGCAGCTCGCTGCCAGACTGCAGGGCTAGCGGCCGGTCCCGCCCCGGCGCTCTCCCCTCCAAGGGGCTGCGCTCTGGGGCTCGCTGCTCTGCCCAGACAGGCTGGTGGGAACCCAAGGGCTTCGAGACCTGCCAGGTCTGGGCAGCAGCTCCCAGGGCTCCTTGAGAGGGCAGCTAACCCCGACAGGCAGACAGAGCCTGTGGGATGCCAAGAGCTGTGATGGGGCTTGATGGAAGCATGGCTGCTGGCTGGAGGAGTGGGACCACTGTTGGCCAACTGCCCCAGAGCAAGAGGGAAAGGCTGTGCAGTACACAGACCACCAGACAGGATGAGACCAGCAGGGCACAGCCCGTGAGGCGGTCTGGTTGCTGCTCTGGTAGGAGGTGAAGAGCAGCACCGGCTTGGGAAGAGTGGGCTGGAGAGGGCCAGGAGGACACTGGAAGAGCCTTGCAGGAAGATCACTCTGGTGGTGCTTCTGGGGAGATCCTGGCTGGCACTGGGGTGAAATGTGCCCCTGATTCCACCAGCTCAGATTCCCACACCTCCTGTGCCTACACTGCTCCCATCCCTGGTGTTTCTAATGCCAGCCCAGGAACTTCTGGGCCTACTTCTGTCCAGCTCCTCTGCCTTGGTGTCACCACCCCGGGATGCTGGCATCTCCTTGTGGCTACTGCTCTGCAGCACCAAACCCTCTCTCCTCATCTCTCCATGGAGCTCTCCTTTCCCCCCGTCTGCAGATTTTTACACCAGGTTCCCAACCCTCCTCACTCACACCAGCTGGCTGCTGGCTCCTCCAGCTCTCCTTGCCCTGGTTCAGCCACCTCCCTGGCCCAGCCCTGGTCCCCTCTGCCTTCCCCTCCTGCCCCAAGACTGCAGAGTGTTGTGAGGGAAGCCCCCGATATAGCTGGACCACCGACCATGACACCCATCACTTCTCTGGGTTCCTCACCACACCATTAGAGTCACCAACCCCACGCTCACTTTTCCAGCAGCTTGGGCAGAGCCACCAGCTCACACAGCTGCAGCCCTGCTGGAAAGGGTGTTTTAGGGAGATTTCAGTATTTCCCCATCAAGTACACCATGAAATACTGGATTTAATTACACATAAGGTGCTCCTTTGGGAGTCAGACAACAGGGCTGCAGATTTCTCTGAACCAATCTCCTCCTTTGATAGGTGTTTTGGCTCAGGGCACTCAGCTCAAGGTGACCCCATGGCTGAGCAGGTCCCTCCCAGCCCCCAGGTCCCCTTGAAAGGGGACGGGACTCGTCTTGGAGACCTCATGGGGAGTTCCTATTCCTTGCAAGGGCACTCTTTGGCTACGGACATCTCCGGGTTGCTGCTGCTCCAGGCCTTGTCAACATCAGCAAATACATCACTCCTCTTGCAGGGTTTTTCAATCGCCTTCTCCCGACATCACGTGGCTGGAGGAGACTCGGATTTCACTCTGCTGAAAGGAAAATGCTAAGTCCTTCTGGGTGCACAGAAATGCTGCAGGCATAAACCTTACAGCTTAAAAAGCAGAACACAAGAAACCATACCAGTATGTGCTTTTTTTTTTTTCTTTTTTCTTTTTTTTTTTCTTTTCTTTCTTTCTTCTTAATAAGTCTTAATTTGAAGCTCTGCTCATGATTCTTGGGCTCTGACTCATGCTTGGGATAATCAGTGCTCTGGGAGCCGTCGACTGGCATTTGCAGGGTGCGCTGGAGGGAGGGAGGCAGCCCAGCCCTGCCTGCTATATGTTTCCCCTCAACACCACAAGGATCTGGCTGCAAGATAATCGAGCTCCACCGCCTTTTCCTTAGGGCCCCTCTGTGCTACAGACACAAACTTGAGCGCAGGCAGTGTCTAAAGTTCATGTTCTGGCTGAGCGTTACCAGTTACATCGCTGTGCTCAGTTGCCCACAGCTCGCTTCAGTTCTCCCCTTCTGCGTTGAGATTTTCCAGCCTCGGTCTCTGCACAAAGACCATTTGAAGGAAAGTCTCTTTGAACACGCTTTGGCCATTTCAGAGTATGAGGGCAGGGAAAAGCAATATCTCCATAATAAACATACCCATTTTTCTTTCAAGGATACAAAACAATCTTCCAATTTTTAGGCGGCTCTACTCCTGAAACTGCTGGGGGTCAGAGCTGACATCTGGCAGGGAATCAGTCCCGACCGAGAACAACTGTGGAGCCTTCCAGTAAACACTGCGTTTCAGTTGCTGAAAGCTATATCCACCCAGGCACAGCATGCGTTGCAGTGATGGTACCTTTTAATCAACACTTGGAAAGCTCACAAGCAGCCCGAGGAAGGACAAAAACAGCCTCTTGAACGATCTGACCAAACATCCCCGGCACAAAGAGGTTTCAGCAAGCGGGGTGCGCACGGCCTGGAGTTACCTATCAGCAGCAGATGTTTAGCTGTCCTTGAGAAGGACAATGTGAATGAGATGTATGGAGCCAGGACCACTAAATCCCTCCTTGGCCAGCTTCAGATTATAACAGCTCAATGATACATCACCAAAGACTTCCCAGAACTACATAAATACCAAAGAGAATTCGATATAAATCATAGAAGGATTTAGGTTGGGAGGGACGTCTAGAGGTCTCCGGCCCAGCCCCTGCGCAAGCGGGGCTAGCTCCAAAGCCAGGTCAGGGTGCTCAGTGCCTTGTCCAGGCAAGTCCTGAATATGACCAAGGATGGAGATCCCACCAACTCTGCAGCTCATGTCCCAGGGCAACACAACCCAATCTTCACTGGTGCTGTGCCTTAGTGCAAGGAGAGCTAGTCACCTGCGGGGAATGGAGGAGGAGATGAGAAAGAGAGGCAAAGCCTGCAGAGAAGGCACCTGCACAAGCATCCTCTGGTTGTTTGTGCATGGCCCAAAATAGTGCTGGGGTAGGTGTCTGGCCTGAGCAATGACGGTGTTGTCTCCCCTTCACCTCTCTCCCCAAGGCAGACCCCAGTGCTGCAGCCATGTGTTAATAAATATTCCCAAGACACCTCAGGGTCCCTTCAAGGCCACGAGTGATTGATACTGTTTCTTGCGGTCATGCCAAGGCTGAGAACCCCACCACTGCATGTGGCTGCAGCTCCAGCCCTGAACCCACTGAGAAAGACCCCGTGTTGGCAAAAGCTTATGTTGGCAAGACCTCTTTCCATGACGACTGCAGGAAGTGACTGCTGGAGAGAAATGAGCTAATGGAAAGCTGAGACTGGGCAGGGTATGGCTGGTCTCATGTGGGCCCATTCATTACTCGATCAAACGCAGCACACACATACATTGGGACCTTCCAGTGGCTGGAAGGGAGCCTGAGCCTGAGCCCCGGCACCCTTGGGCAGGGCCGGCCATGCTTTTCATGCTTTGAGAAATGTCTGTGCACCAAAAAGCAAGGGGCATAGCTGGGAGCATGACAATCCTACCCACAGTGTGCCCCAAAATGTGGCTCTGCTGAAACATGTCTCATACTGCTCCAGGATGAGGATGGAGATGGAGACCTCCTCCTTGGACCATGCTTAGAGCAGCTAGTGATGCTCTAGAAGGATGCTGGTGTTTTAACAGGAGCCAGGGCTCAATTCACAGATGCTGTGAAGGGCCAGTGGGCTCCTGGAGGGCTGGAGCAAGCAGCAGGTACACCACTGCAAGCACATGCTGCACCCTGGCATCCCGCTGGTGGATTTCACGTGAAAATAGTGAAAATAGCTCTGAACAAGGAAGTTGACAAGTCTGAAGGTTTTGATTACCAGAAATTAGACTGAGCAGAGAGTTGATTTGATTCCCAGGTACTACAGAGCCCTGTCCAGCCTCACAACCTGCCTCCTCCTGCCCCATGCCTCGAGATGCATGCCTCTGCGATGCTGCAGCAGGCAGACTTACAGAGGTCTGCATTTCAGACTGTTTGGGGTGATAACTCATTAGCTAGCAATTAACAGATGGTAAACCAAGGCACAAAAACATAATGGTGCTTGCCCATGGGCAGAGGTGACCTCCCTGTCCCTTGCTGCTTGATTTCAAGACTGTAACACTGGTCCGGAAGATGTGGTGGTCAAACACTAGGCACTTGCTCAGCAGAGGGATGGGGAAGTGAAATGAAAATTTAAGCCTGTACGATGCCAGACAGGACCAAGCAGATGTACCAGCCTCAGCTTCCCAAGACAGCAACAGACCCTGCTCAAGGTGATGCTGTTTGGACCCCAGCATCAGGGCAGGGCAGCAGCAAGGACCTCCATGTCCCCAGTCTCTCCCCACTCCATGACTCCTGGGAGCACGCTGGGGCAAAGTCAGTTTGCCAGACCCAACTTCAGAGCAGATATGGTGGAAAACTGTGCTTGTCGTCACTCTTCACAGACCATGGCCATCCGCCGCGGGGGGAGCAGCCCTCTGTCCCCCAGTTAGCCCTCGCTGTGCTGGCATCCAAACGCAGAGCTCTGGGCTCCTCCACCACCACCAGGTCTCCTCTCCCTCTAGCTGATGCAGCGCAGATCTTCCCGTGGGTGCTGCCCTGGGCATTGGGGGATATCCCCCGCTGCAAATACATCTCAGGTTTGGATAGGGGAAAATGGCCTGACCCAGGAAGGACAATTCTCCATTCCTGCAGGGTCTGCAGCATCAGCTGGACGATGTTGGGTTTGCGCTGGGGCTGGACACCTCTGGGGCCCCCTTCCCCTGTGCGTCGGGTTCTGCCCTTCACACATAGCTTTCCTTTGAGCTATGCATCCCCTGCACTCCGCACAGGCACCGTAAAGTCGTGTCACGCCCGCCCGCATCCCAGAGCGAGCAGCGTTTCCTATGACAACGCCGTAAACACACACGGCGCCGGATGCTGTCCCCCGGGGCAGGTGCAGGACTCCTCCGTAGCTATGGCGAAGGTGTGTTTACGGCGGTGTTTGGCCTGTCGGTGCTACCCCCGGGACAACCGGGGTGCTTGGGCGTGCAACAGCCGGGCAAGGCTGTTGGGGTGTTAATGGGAACAGCGTGTGGCCCACGCCTGCTGGCTGCAGGGAGGAGACCCACAGTGGGGACCGTGCGCTCGAGGCACCCCCAGGGCCACCACCCCTGGTCCACCACGCGCTGCCATGTGGCCCTGGATGCAGTCCCAGGCGTTCTTGCTCCAGGCGGGTTTTCTCACCCAGATATTGCACTATGAAGCAAACAGCGTCTTTTCCACTTGGGCCTCTTGCTTTCTGCCTTCTTCCCTGCTTGTAGAAGCGTGCCCATAACTGTGCCTTCCCGGTGCTGGCCAAATTGCACAGTTTTTCCCCGACACTTTGCAAACTCCAGCGAAAGCTCCCAGCCCTTCCCCATGGGCAGCTCATGGATGGCTTGGCTCTGCCCTGGCCAAATTGCAAAGGGCTTGGATCCCAGTCTCCGGTGTGAGTGCCAGGGGCAGGGAAAGCTTGCCTCGCCTCTATTCTTTCTAGGTACAAAGCATGCTTTCAAAAGTCAGAGCCATTTCACTGGCAAGGGGTGGAAGCTGCTAGAGACGTCCAGCTGCCCCAGTTACAATTCCCAGCAAGGCCACGTTCCCAGCCCTGCTCTCTGCATGTTTTGCAGATACACGTATTGGAGGTGCATCCTCGGGAGCCCGGCCAGTGCCACTAGGCTCTGCATGCCCACGGGTCATGCTGCTGCAGGGCTGCTCCGCACTGTTCCTCACGTCTGTCTGTTCCTGGGCTGCTGCCCTTGCTGGAGCACAGAGAGCTTATGTTTAACATCTGTGCGTCTCTTTCTTCGAGCACTACATCAGTCAGCAGTGAGCATTCAGTTGTGGGGTGCTCCTTCACACCTCCCCCCTCAGCCCGGAGCCTTTCGCAGGGCTGCAGGTGAGCAAAAAATGGGTGCCTGCACAGAGTCCCAGCAGCTCCTGCATGGCCCTCTGTGCCTTGACGTGTCCCAGCGCTGGGTGTGGATGACAAAATGATTTTAAGTTTTCACCTCCTGGATTTCTGGGGGCCACAGCCATCACACTTTCTCTAAAATAAAGTGGGAGCTGAGATAAAGCAAGTGGCCTGGCCAGGAAGGGGAGCAAGGATTCAGCTCACGTCTTCAAGTGGGCATCCAGGCTGGGGACCTAACACCTCTCGCAGGTGGAGAGGAGCCGGGTGGATTTGCAGATAATTTGTGCTCCAGGGGGCTGACAGTTTCCAAAGCCATGGAGGGAGCGCCTGGAGCCGGGGGACACAGGAGGGGTGCAGACGGGGCATTTCCCTGCACATGCTCTCTGTCCCCGAGCTTGCAACGAGAACCTCGAGGTGCCCTGGTGCTGCGTCTGGGTTTGTAGACTGGGGTTAGAGCCGAGTCCAGCACAGCCAGGGCTGCACCCAGTGTGGGGGGATCGGCCTGCAAGGGGGGGAGGTGGTACACGCCGTTCTGCCCCGGAGCAGCCGTGCTCGGCTGCACGCTGGGCAAGAAACCCCCGCGCCGGGGTCTAGGGGCCGCGGGGGCTGTACCCTGACGGGCCTCGGGGTAACCGCTGTGTCCCCAGGACACCCCGGCTGGGGAGGGGGCCGGGCCGTGCTGTGCCCCCCCCAGCCGAACGGCCCCGGGCGCAGACGGCTCGTTTTTCTTCGAATTCCCCGTTCTTTCCTCCTGGCGGACACCCCACGGCTGCCACCTAACGGCCACCGCGGGCCGAGCGGCGGGGACACGGCGGGCGGTGGCCGCGGCGGCGGGGCCGAGCCGAGCGCACGGCGGCTGCAGCCGGGACCCGCGGGTCCCTGCCGCCTCCCCGGGCCCCAGCACGGGCCCGGTCGGGGCCGGGCCCCCTCGGGGAAGAGCAGGGGAAGCGGTGCCGGTCCCTGTCCCGGTCCCTGTCCCGGTCTCGGCTCCTGTCCCCACCCCAGTCCCCGTCCCCATCCCGTCCCCATCCCCGTCCCGGCCCAAGCACGGCCGCTGCAGGTGTCGGAGGGCTGGGGACAAACAAGCGGGGACCGAGCTGGGAGAAATCCAACGCCACAGCTGCGGCACTTTCGGCCGCCCCCCGTCAGCTCGGTTCTAATGCCGCTCAGCCCCCCCGTTCCCCACGCCTGCGCTTCCTCCGTCCCCCTGCTGGAGACGGGTCCTCACCTGGCACCCGAGCACGCTCCGGGGGACGCTCCGGGCCCCCGCTGTGCCGGGCAGCCCCCACCCCTGCACCCCGCCGCTGGCCCAGTGCCACCCGGCGTGTGCCACCCCCGTGCCACCCCGGCCCGGCCCAGCCCTCCGCTCCCCTCCGCGCCCCTCTGCTCCCCTCCCGCCGGAGGCTGCCTTGGCAGCTCCCCTGCAATTTTGGCAGCGCCGCACCAGAATTGGAGAGAGCGGCGAGGGAGAGAAATTACAAAAAAAAAAAAAAAAAAAAAAAAAAGGAAAAAAAAATACAGCCCAATAGCCTGGAGAGGCTTGTGTGTTTGCCCTTTCGTCATGACGTAGTGTCCTGTGCCTCTCTCCCCCCTTCTCTCGTTCCTTTTCCCCTCCCTCCTTCCAACCCCCACACCCCCCCTTCCCCTCACATCCTTGGAAGCAACAATTAAGCAGCTCTGGGATAAAACACACTGACTGCGAGAGCACAGGGGCATTGCTTCAAGAGATGGCAAGGCAGGCAGCTGCACCCCTCCTTCCCGGAGTCCTCCTCCTCTTCTCCATCCTCCCGGCTTCCCAGCAAGGAGGTAAGGAAAGAAAAGGCTCCTTCTCCTTAGCACAGGGAGGCTCTGCCCGGACCTCCCCATCCTGCCCCGGCTGAGGAGGGACGAGCAGCCCCTGCCCTGCCCTGGGGACAACTGGGTGCGGCAGGGCAGCCCACCTGGGTGCCACCTCCCCGAAGAGCTCCTTGATCCCTGCATGCCATGCCCAGGCAGGGTGGGATGGCACCCAGGGGGGACGCACAGCTCTCTGGGGCGGCACTGCCAAGCCCATTCCGGGGGGGCTCCAAGGTGCCTCATCCTTCCCAGGCATTGAGGATGCGCAGGCAGGGTGGTCACCGCAAATGCCAGGGGCCAGGGGGCTGGCCCCCATTGCCCCCCCAGTGTGATTGCGGTATGGGCTGGGGGGGTGTGTGTGCGTGCATCCCACAGCCCATGCGTGCAAGCTGCTGCGCGGTGGCTGTGGCAAAGCCCCCAGCCGGGCACCGCTGCAGAGCACCATGGCCCGAGACCACAGTGCCTGGTCTGGCCCCTGCGCCATCCTCTTGTGCTTGTGTCACTGGTGTCGGGGTGGCTGTGTGTGTCCCCAGTGCCACCCAGACCCCGGCTGGGCAGCACTGGCCGCAGGGACTGGGTGACACCTCTGGCACACTCACATGCACATGCATGTGCCGGGGCAGGGGACAAAAGCCACTGCGTGCCGGGGTGCACCCCCTGCGTCCCGCTGCACGGCGGGAGGGAGCCAGAGCAGCTCACGCAGCAGGTGCCTGCCCGCGGGACAGCTCGTGTTTCATGGCGGGGCCATGAGCACGCACCGGGGAGAGCTGCTCCTGGCACAGACTTAGAGCTGCCCACAATGGCAAAACTGGGCAAAGGACTGCGAGGTGGGGACAGCATGCTTTGGGGTGGGACAGGCACCTCTGCTGGGGCTGGGTTGAAGGGGGACGGTGCCCGTCTGCCTGCATGGGGAAAATGCAATGGCTAAAGGGGCAGAGGCAGCAGCAGTGTTGGGGACAGTGCCAGAGCCATTGCATGGGGCCAGCAGAGTGGGGACAAGGCAGGATCCCATGGGCAGGGTGGGGCAGTGCCAGTGCTGAGCCACCCCCTGCACAAGGCAGAGCTCTTGGGGCTGCTGTATGCAGCCAGCAGCTCCATCCACCTGTGCCCTGCTCTGCTCCCAGGACCCTGGCCCCAGGCTGGCCTGTCCCCTGCCATGCACACAGGGTCATCCCCCAGCAGTGCTGAGCCAGGCACCTGTATAGCTGAGCTGCTGTCAGTGCCTGATCCTGAGTAGCTGCAGCCTGGGACCCAGGAGCTGTCCCTGATGGGATGCAGCTCAGTCCTGGCCACTCTCTGTGCCTGGCAGTGATGCTCTGTGCTGGCTTTGCTTAACTGTGGTGGCTTTGCTCACCAGCTCTCACGCAGTTGCCATTTGGGGCAGTCTCAGTGACTTTGGCCCCAGCGTGAGATCCCACAGCAGACTGTGAGCGTCTGGGGCTGCTGGCCCTGCTCCAGACCATGGCTCCCTCTGCAGGGGTGGTTGCTGCTTTGGGAAGCAGCTCCCCGAAGAGCTGGTGTTGGAGGTGGTCCCAGAGCTGTTGGGGACACTGGAAAACATTCCCCCGTGGAGGAGTGACCGATGTCCCTGCAGCCTGGAGTGCTGCTTGGCACTGGGCAGGCTCAGTCAGCCTCGGGGACTGAGCTGGGACAGGGGCATGGCCAGTGGCACCCACAAGGGTGGGGGGGGGGGGGGGTGCAGCCACCCAGAGGGGGCTCAGCCAAGGGGGTGAGCTGGTAGCATTTGGGAGGTTCCCACCAGGGAGGCCCCTGCTGCTCTGCACCCTTCTGGGGAGCAGGGTTGTTCATGGGGGCACACATGGCCCATGGGCTGGATTTGGGCTGCTGCATGGGGAAGCTGCTGTAAGAGGTGCCAAGTGCAGTGTTTGGAGGGGGGGCACCCATCCTCCAATGCCTCCCTTCCCCAGGGAGGACAGAGGGACTTGGGGGTCCCAGCCCTGCACGCTCAGGGGCTCAGGAGCAGCTGGACTGGGCGAAGAGGTGCTGGCAATGGGTACAAAAGTCACCTTCATCTCCTCCAGGCCTGGCCCAGGCAAGGCCACCAGGAGGGTTTGTCAGAACTGTCGGTGTCACCGTGTGTGCTGGGGACCGTCCCAGCTGCGATGGCATTTCCCCTCCCCACCGCCGGGTTTGCTCCCTTTGCAGGAGCCTGCAGCAGGGTGCGGGCAGTCCGCAGGCACCCGGAGATGAATGCTGAGGCTCGGGGGCTGGATGGGAGCCAGGCTCTGGAGGCTGCCTCCCTCTCTCCTGTTAGCTCTCGCTCCCGCCTGGCCTCCCGAGCTGCTACCAGTGGGCTCGAGATGCAGCACAGCTTCAAAGTTGCCTGGAGACTGCATGTTTCCAAAACCCATTCTCCCAAAAAAGCAAACAGCAAGAGGGAAAGGTCTGCCGCGGCTGAGCGCTGAGCCTCCTGCAGGAAGACGGGGCCCCGGGGGCCGCTGCCATGTCTATGGAGGCACGGGGCTGAGGACAACGGGGCAAGGGGCTGAGCTGCACTGGAGCCCAGGCTGTGCGCGTCCATCCTGTTGTGGGTCCTCAGCTGGCTCTTGGATGTGGGAGAAAATAAGCTGTTGAATACAGAAAACATCTGTATTTCTCACTTGGACTGGAATATGCAAGTAACTCTGCAGGTAGTGGAAATAGGATAATAGAAAGAGTGGTCAGACTGAAATAGTGCAGCTGTAGTAGTGACCAAACAGTACAGAAATGTGGAAGAAAAAGCCCATTTTCTATAAACAACACCCCACTCCAAGATCTGAAGCACCTCCATGGGTTATCCCCTGCTGCAGCAGGGGCTGTACATTCAGAGGCAAATTCTTGGAAAGCTTTGGAAGTAGAGCCCTGGGGTGCAGGGTCCAGGCAAGCCCTAGCCCTGTGTGGAGAAAAGGGGATGTGGGAGGAACCCTCCCTTCCCAGCCTGCCGACAGCCTCTGTGCAGGAGCAGACACAGGGCAGGGACCCTTCAGCCCCAGCAGGTCTGTGACTCAGTTTCCCCATCCCCAACGTGCCAAGGGGAGGGCAGAGGGCCCCCATGCCAGGATCTGACCCCAAGCCAGGTGATGGGCAGCACCTACCTGCTCCCTGCAGGGCGAGGGACAAGTGCAGCCGTGGTGACACAGCCCTGGAGCCATCCCTGTAGCCTGGTGTGGCCCTGGTACAGCAGCATAGGGTGCGTGGGTCCGGCCGGAGTGCAGAGCTGACCGTGTTTGGTGTCAGAACTGGCACCCTGCAGGGCTCCTGAGCAACAGCCTCATCTACCCCAGATCCATGCAGTCGTCCTGGCTCGTGTCAAGGCAGGTGGTCCCCATCCACCTCCTGACCTGTGCATGGAGGGGGCTGGTGAACCCCCGGACACCAGCACCTCCTCTTTAACCCTCCAGAACACACACGGCCATGAGGCGCTGGGACCGCGTGGAGCTGAGATGGGAGAGGCATGAGGGGCTGAGCAGGGCCTCTGCAAGCCCCCTGGGGAGCCCCAGGGCAGGCGTCCCCTGGGCCTTTATGTCCCCGCACACCCTGGGAGGACTGTGAGCTGCAGCTGCACAGCCTCCTCCCGGCTTCGCTGGGGGGGCGGGGGGGGCGGCTCTGCCAGGCAGCAATGGGGCAGGGGCCAGGGTGCCCGGCATCCCCCCTGCCAGCACCAGGGTGCAGCCTGGCCGTAGGGACTGCGCCTGGGGACGCTGCGGGGGGTGTCCACGCAGCCGGCCATGGCCATCCCCTCCCGGCGGGGCGGGCCGGGGAGGCCGGGCGATGTGTGGATGATGTCTGGGAACAGGCAAAGGAGCTGGGCTTTGTTTATCCAAGCCGGGCCCCCCCGGGCGCGGGGGGGGGGCAGGCGGGGGAATGTGCCGGGAAAGGGAGCTGCTCCGTAAGCCCTGGCCGGCTGCCTCCCGGCTGGGCTGGGCTGGGGCGGCGGGGCGAGCCGGCCGGTCAGCGGGGAGAGCGATGACCGAGCGCGGCCGCTGCGCTCCGGGGCCGCCAGCTGCATCGCGGCCGGATTCGTGCTCCGAGCCGGCGGCCTGGGGATGCGCGAGGCCAAATCCCGCTGCTTGGCACCACTGGGACACGTCGGCTGGGCGACACGCTGCGTGTGTGTGCTGGCGTGGGGAGCTCCGAGCCCGACGTGTCCCCTGGCGTGCGTGGGGACGGTGGCACGTGTCCTCCACGTGTGTGTCTTGACACTCGTCCTTCGCCTGTGCGTGCATCCCAAGCGGGGTGCACGTGTCCTGATGCCTCTCCTGTGCCTGTGTGCCCCCCGAGATGAGCACCTGTCCCCGTGAGGCAGGGATGGGGCTCTGTCTCTGGTGCTCCGTGTGGTGGAGGACGCTCTTGAGCAGGGTGCAGGGGAGACCCTTGTTCCTGCCATTCCGGGGGCTCCATGTGCAGCAGCGGGTGCCCTGCTGGGTGCCAGCTCTGCCACCCAGCTGCCACCTGTCCCAGGGCTGTGCCACTGCCTGCACCCAGCTTCTGGGGGTGCCAGGTGCCCCCTGGCCACTGTAACCTTCAGAAACCCCCAAATCCTCCTGCCAGCCCCATTAAGAGTCCCCCACAGCCCTGCCAGTCCCACTACAAATCCCGTTGCAAGCCCCCCAGTGCCAGAAAGCCCTGCCAGGAGCAGAGTATCCCCTGCACTGCATCCTTGTACCCCAAACCTTGTTTCCACCCCATCCATTGCCACGATGGAGCAGGGACCATCAATCTGCTGCACGGCGTCCTGCAGGAGACAGAGCAGGTGCTAAGCCAAGCACCCCAAAAGCATCACTGTGGTGTCTGAGCACCACCACTGAGCTCCAGCTCCAGCTGACCTGCCCTGGAAAGCGGAGGGGCCTGGGAGCTTCTCGCTGCGCAGGGATGGACAGAGGGACACAGAGCTGGCAGAGGTGGTTCTGGAGACGGCACTGGCTTCGTGATGGGATGGGGTTTGGGCAGCAGAGCCGGATCCCAGCCCACTCTCTCCCCTGGTGTAGGGACAGATCCTGCTGCCACCCTGCCAGACCCTGGGGCAGTTCCAGACCCCATCACCACTGTATTGCTGGAGAAATGGAGGTGTGCAAGGAAAGGCAGGGAGCTGCCCTCGGCTCTTGCTCTGGGGCTGTGCATCCTGCCTCATCTGGACAGAGCTGCACCCGTCCCGGGGGTGCCCCCGCCACACCCCAGTCCCTCTGGACACACAAATCCCCATGGGGGTTTTAACAAGGGTCTGTTCTCTTGCAGGGGTTCCTGGTGCTATCCCGGGAGGGGGAGTCCCAGGAGGAGGCTTTTTCCCAGGTAAGGGGATGGGCAGGCCCTTGGGGGGACACCCAGGGCACCTCTGAGCCCAGCAGAGCAGGACCAGGGTGCTGGAACACCCTGCCCTGGGCAGCTGCAACACCATGGCATGGGGCAGGGCTGTGCCAGCCTTACGCTGGGGGTCACCAGCCCAGGGCTGGCATCTCCACAGCCCTGGCCACAAGAGGCAAAGGCCCAGGGTGACAGCTTGTCTGTCTCCAGTGCTCTGGCTAAAGGCCTGGGGACACCACAGGGGACACCCCATCTGCTTGTGTCCCCAGACTCCCAGCATGGGCAGGGCTGGGTGGGAGCTTGCAGGGGTGGGTGCTCAGACTGTGTCATTGCTTGCAGGTGCTGGGGTCGGAGGTTTGGGAGCAGGTGAGTGCCGGGGACCCTTCTCTGGGATGGGCAGGGGGTGGCAGGGCAGAGGCTCAGCCTGTCCCACCTGGTGTCCCCATCCCGGGATGCCTGCAGAGGGGACACACTGCAGGAGGGGCACACCTGACCGCTCTCCCTCACTCTCCCCCAGGGCTCGGGGCTGGAGGAAAACCTCTCAAACCAGGTAGGAAGCCTTTCCCTCATCTCTCACCGACTGCCAGCAGCCAGGATGCAGGAAGAGGCTGTGGGGACGGGATGTTCCCTGGCACCTGCCCACGCTTTTTGCCCTGCCCTGCTGTGCTCACCAAGCTCTCGACAGCTGAAAGGGCTCTGTGTGCCTTCATCCTTGTCCCCAGCTTCAGCGTGCTGCCACCTCCTCTCCAGCTGTCCCCAAGCCCTGGTCCTCAGGCGTCCCCTGCCTGCCTGCACTTGTTGCTGGGCAGCTTTTGCTGGTTTTTTTCTGGCCTAGAGAGGAGGGGACAGGCAGGGCCACCACTAGGACAGGGAGGGGATGCAGGCAGGAAGACGCACTGCAGTGGGCCTTCTGGGGGACTCCAAGCCTGGGGCAGGTCAGGGACTGCCAGGCACAGTTGGGAGGTGCTGGGACAGCATGGGCTGGTCGGTTTGGTGCTGGTGGAGATGCCCAGAGCCCCATGGCCCGGGGGGAGATGCTCTCTCGGATGGGGACCACGGTGCCTGGGGCAGGGTGCGCCAGCCTCATCAGCCCAGCTCTGCGCCGCAGGAGCGCCAGCCCCAGGCGGGGGCCTGCAACCTCCGTTTACTCAGATTTCAGTTTGTGGAAAGAAAAACAAGGCCCTTTATTTCGGCGTAATTAAAACCAAACGCGATGCAGCCGCGAAGCCCCAGCCGGAGCGGTGTCCGCGCGGTGAGCCAAAGGCAGTGGAATTTGCGCCTGGAGGGAGCGAGCGCTGATTAGCCCCAGATGTTGGAAGGCAGCGCTGGCCCAGCCGGAGGGACTCATTCCTCAGCCTGAAACATCTCGGCTCTGTCCCCTCGTGGCCTGGCGGGGTGGGGGGTGGGCAAGGCGGAGAGGAGAGAGAAGGGATGGCGGCGGAGATCGGGTGGGGACGCGTGCCCCATGCCACCATGGCTGGGTCCTGTCCCTGTCCCCCATGCCCATCCCTGGGGCCGTGGTGGGCTGGAAGCGCCGGCAAGCGAGGCGAGACCTCTGGAGCAATCTGTGCCGCTGGGATGGTGCAAATGGGGGCCTCCTGCTCAGCTGGTCCTGGTGGGGACCCATCCTGTGCATATCCCCATGCAGCACGATGGCTGGATCCTGCCCTCCCTGCTTTGCACAGGGAGCAAGCAATGGGGTGGCTGGCAGGCGAAGCCCACAGCTGGATGCTGGAGCTGTGTGGGACGGGGACGGGCAAGGGTGGCAGCACCTCAGCCCCTTCCCTGTCCCCGGGTGCTTCTGCACCCCCCAGCCTCCCTCAGCCCGCTTCTCTTTCCAGGGGTCGGTGGCCTCGGGGGACTTGGCCCTCTTGGCCTCCAGCCAGGTGAGCATGGACAAGGACTGTCCCCAGTGCAGTGTCCCCAGAGAACCTCCCCAGGGACTGCGGGTGGCTCATCCCCATCGGCTGTAGGGAGTGAGGTGGCTCCACCACCACTTCCACCCACATGGGCAGGCTGGTCAGCCCCATGCAGCAACAGGGGAGGGGGCCCCATGTCCCCATGGGGCTGGCAGCAGGGTGACAGTGCCCACATGTGGCATGCACAGCAGTCCGAGACACCATGGGGTGCCTGGGCGGCAGGGGTGCGGAGGGGAGCAGGTTTTGGAGGGGATGTAGGGAGAAGAAGTGCAGGGCACAAGCCAGGCTGGCACCGCAGAGCTGTCCCCGTGCAGATGCCACCTAACCCTGCCTTGCACTGCCTCATGCCAGCTTGCCACCCCTCACCGCCACCGCAGCCTGGGGGTGCAGGCAGCTCCTTGCTCCCCAGGGCTCACCCTGCCCCTTCTCCCCTTGCAGGTGCTGCAGGTCTGCTCCCAGGAGGTGCCTTCCCCGGGGGCGTCTTCCCAGGTGCTGCATCCGCGGCCGCTCTTAAGGCTGCTGCGAAAGCTGGTGAGTGCTCAGGGTGCCTGCTGCCATGCTAGGGGGCAACACTGGGCTTGGGCATCCTCAGGGCTCTGGGGGTCCCCTCTATGCCCTGCCTTTCCTGAGGATGGGGGGCTGCAAGCAGGAGATGCTGCTCTCTCTGCCAGCCCCACCTGGTGCCTGCTCTTGTGCTGAGAAAGGGGCTTTGGTCAAGCTGGAGCCACCAGGAGCATGAAGCCCCCTGCCCTGGGGGATCCCTTGCCCAAAACTGGGGGACCCATCTCCGGTGCTCCTCCAGGTGTCCCCTGGGCCCATCCCTTCCTTTGGCACCTCTCCGGCCACCCGCAGCCCAAAGGTCTCATCTCACCCTGTGCCCTCCTTTTCCCAATGTCCCCAGGTGCTGGTCTTGGTGGCGTGGGTGGAGTTGGTGTTCCTGGAGGCCTCGGGGTCTCCGCAGGTAGGAAACGCCCCGTCCCCGCATCCCGAGCCCGCGGCAGCGCTGTGTGGGTTCTCAGGGCTCTCTGCCACCCGCAGGTGCTGTGGTGCCCCCAGGAGGGGTACAGCCTGGGGTCGGCGCGGCAGGGAAGCCCCCCAAAGTACCAGGTGGGTGCACAGCCCAGAAGGGGCTGGTGGCGGTGGGGAACTGCTCCGGCTGGGGGCTCACTGCTGCCTTTTTCATCCTCCAGGTGCTGGCATTCCTGGAGCCTTCCCAGGCGGTGGCGTGCTCCCTGGCGCAGGTGAGCTGGGGTCCCCATCCTGCGGCAGCACCCCAACCTCTGAGGGGGTCCCTGTCCCATGGGAACACCCCATCATCTGAGTGGGTCCCTATCAAAGACAGTAACCCAGCCTGCAAGGGTGGCCCCATCCCTTTGCATCATCCCAACATCCGATGGGGCCCCCATCCTGTGGGAACACCCCAGCTTTCAAGGGCAGCCCCATCCACAAGCAGCACCCCAAGCTCGTGGGGTTTTCCTATCCCACAGCAGCACCCCAGCCTCCAAGGGGGTCCGCATCTAATAACATTGCCCAAACCTCTGAGGGTGTCCCCATCCCACTGCAACACCCCAGTCTCTGAGGGCATCCCCACCTACCAGCAGCACCCCAATCTCCAGGGGGGTCCCCATCCCAGTGGCCGACCCTCCTAGCTGGCATTGGTGGTCTCATGGCCAGCTGTGCCCTGGCCTCATGTCCCCATCCCAATGTGCTCAGTCCTGCTGGGACATTGCTGCCAGCCGGCCTGGCTGTCACTTTTCCTAAAGTGACATCGCCATGGTGCCAGAGGTAGGGGCCTGTGGGAGCAAGCGGCACCAGCACGGGACACGGAGGGGAGCTGGCGGGGTCACGCGGGGCCAGCTCGCCCAGCCAAGGGCCGTGGGGGGAGGAGACGGGTGGCGGGGGTAGGAATTCCTCACTGCAAAGCAATCTGGGGAGGAAAACTTGTGAAAACAACATGTTTCGACATTGTCAGAATGGGAAGTGTGTTGTTGCTGGTCAGGAATGTCTTTCCATGTCTGAAAATGCGTGAGTTATAATGAAAGACATTTGTAAAAGGGGGGGGGGGGGAGCTGGAGGGAAAAATACAAACAAACAAAAAATCCCAACCCAAGGCAGAACAGCACCCAGCAACACTGTTTTTCCCTGGTTGCCTCTGGAGGGTGAGAGCTGGGGGTGCAGGACCCCACCTCCAGCCTGGGGGGGCTCAGGTGCCCCATGGCTGGGGCTGGCTGCGGGGAGCGCGTCCCCTCTGGCTGTGCTGGTGCTGGGCGCAGGGTGTCCCGCACACCCCTGGGTGCTGAGCCAGGTCAGGCTGACAAGGATTTGGGTGGTGGGGGCGGTTGGCTTGGGGCAGGATCAAGGTCTGGAGGGCTTTTCCCTTGCACCCAGCCAGAGAGCGTGGGTCCAGGTTACCAGCAACACCACGAGGCCCCACCACACTCACCCATCCCCTCTGCTCTCCATCCCAGGTGTCCGCTTCCCTGGCGTAGGGGTGCTGCCCGGCGTTCCCACCGGCACCGGCGTCAAAGCGAAAGGTCCAGGTATGTCCCCACTCCTCCGCGCATGGCATGGTCCAGGGCTGTCCCCAGGCCACCCCCCGGGCTGACCAGGCAGGACATCATGGGCTCACGGGGGCATTTGTGTCTCTCCCCAGGAGCAGGAGCCTTCGCAGGAATCCCCGGTGAGTGTTCCCTCTCTCCCGCCTGTCCTTCTCTTCCTTTCCAAGCTTCTCCATCACTGCCGTGGCCTCCTCACACCAGAAGGTGCCTCAGGGGCTTCCCAAGCCGTGGCCGGGGACCCGGGGTGCCGCGGGCACCCCCCTCTCGCAAGGTCTGGTGGCAGCCTGGGCAAGGGCTCCAGGTGAGCGTCTGCTGTTGGCTTTGCAGGACTGGGAGGCTTTGGAGGCCAGCAGCCCGGAGTCCCTCTGGGGTATCCCATCAAAGCTCCCAAGCTCCCAGGTAAGCGGCCACAGCCAGCAGGGGTGCGGGTGAGGGCCCCAAGCAGCGCCAGGAGGACCCCACATCCTCACTGCCCCGGGCCGAGCCCCGGTGGCCCTGGGTCCCCCGGACCCAGCAGTGCTGGCGCTGGTAGGGGACAGCAGGACGGAGCCGGCACCGCTGGGCGGGCGATTCCAGCTGCTGCCCACAGTCCCAAGGGCAGATCCTGCCCGGGGCTGCCGCTGCTCCTGCTCCCGGCCCCAGGGTGATGCTGTGCCTTCCGCGGGCTGCCAGGCGTGCCTTGGACAAGCAGGCACGCTCTGGGGATGTGCGCTGGGCAAGGCCATCCCAGGCTGGTTCCACAGCCCCCTGCTGGCACCAGGCACATCTTTCCAGGAATCCTCTGCTTCCTGTGGCTCCTGGGGGCCAGGGGATGTCCTGGGCATCACCAGACGCTCACCCAGGCTGAATGTCCCCTCTCGGGGACTGCTAACCAAGGCCACCACCAGCAGGCTGGCAGTGGGGACGGAGCACGAGGCAGGTCTCCCTCCTCACTGTCTGCAGAGATAATGCTCAGCCCCAGCCCAGGGGCGTTCAGCACCCCTTTCCCAGCCTGTGCTGCTCCAGTGGCATCTGTCACCTGTCCCCACACTGGGTGCCAGACCTGCCTGTCCCCAGCCAGCCCTGCCCAGCAGGGACAGCAGCAGGATGGCAGTGCCAGGTGGCAGGGACCGGGTGGCACAGCCTGCCCGGGGATGCCAGCAGCTGGTGGGCCCACCCTGGTGACATCCAGGGCAGGAAGAGGGGAGCCAGATCTGGCCAGGGATCCACATCCCTGGGGTGCCAGAGTGAGGGTAGGTCCACGGGCTTTATCCTGGGGTGGAGCCCACCCCGGGGCACACATCCCTCCCCACCACGGGCGCCAGACCCAGCAGCTCCGCCGGCTTCCCCCGCCAGGGCCCACGGCCGCAAGCGGCAGCAGAAATACTTGGCCAGCGCCCGCTTCCTCCCGCAGAGGCTCGTTACGCTCGTTAGGGCGACCCAGCCCCGTGGAGATCGGATGCCGTCTGGCCGCCTGGCCCCAGACTGCCTTTCATGGGGTGCCTGGTGCAGGCACCTGGCCACGTCCCGGCGGCCCCACCAGTGGCCTGCAGCCCAGACGGGGCTGACCCACTTTCTGGGGAGCTGCCGTGCCGAAATCGGAGGAGAGAGCCCCACCAGCAGCGAGTGGCTGCGTCGCCCCCCTCCTTCCCTGGGGACCCCTGTCCCTGTGGCTGTAAGGCAGGCAGTGGCAGTGGTGCCACCAGTTGAAGGGTGCAATAGGATGGCGGTGCTGTCCCCCAGTGCGGTTTCAGGTGCCGGGTGCATCCCTGTTCTCCCCGGGATCTCGCCTTGTCACTCCCCAGCAGCTTGCTGGGCTGGCAAGCCCACACTGGGCTGGCTGTCACAGCTGTCACGGCTCTTGGTTTGAGCAGGGCAATACTGCAGGTGGGCTTGGGTGCTGCTGAAAGATGTGTGACATGTCCCTGTGTCCCCCGTGTCCTCTGCACTGCATGCTGGAGCTGGTGAGCACAGGGCAAGACGAGATGAAGGGAGAGCACTGAAAATGACATGTTCAGAGGAAAGTCTCCTTTCTGGAGAGACTGCTGAAAATGCCCCAGGCAGCTCCTGCTCCAGGCTGCCCTGACTCAGGAGGGGTCCCCAAGGCCACCCCACTTGTGGGGGGTGCAGGCTGATGCAGTGGCTGAAATCGGGGTCCCACCTGGTGTCGTAGGGAAGGGAATGGTGCCCCAGTGCCCAGCCACACCAAGGTGATCTCAGGGCTGGGAAAATCGGTTCCCATGCCAGCTGCTGTGTCCATCGGCACTGGTGACACTGGTGGCTGTCCCCGTGCTGGTGCCAAGGGGGTGAGCACCAGCTGGGTGGGTGGCAGTGGCTCTGTGGAGCTGGTCTTGGACCAGCAAAACCCCTGGAGTCCCAAGGGCTTGGGCCTTTGGTGCCACCTCCACGGGTGTCACTCAGTCAGTGCCGGGCGGCTCTGGGGCGAGCGAGGTGCTGGTGGCGCTGGGTGCCACTGGGGACCCCGGGCAGGGCTGCCAGATGCAGAGCTCATCCAGCCTCGTGTGGAACCCAGTGGGAATGGCTGGTGGGGGGTGGGGGGGGAAACGTGGTGTGCACATGTGGCTGCTGGAGGGGACGCCTGGAGGGACGCCTTCTCACCAGCATCCTGGCCACAGGCGCTGGCCCTGCCCGTGGCTGAGGAGCTGGGTGTCCACAGGGCACCCATGCCGTGTGGTCCCAGCTGCCACCATCAGGGACACGGCAGCTTGTCCCTGCTCCTTGGGCTGCGGCCACTGCCACGCAGAGAGGCGGGCATCCCCACGCTGTCCCATGTGACGGGACGCCTTCTTTCGCAAGGAGCCATCTCCCCGGCCGCGATGTTCCTTCTTGTAATCCCCCCCCCCCCCCCCCCGTCCCTTCTCACCAACCTCCTAATGAGGTCACGTTTCAGTAGAGGCTCCCAAGCCCTGATTCCAATTAAAGCCTCGCATTTGGAGCCAGCCTTGGTGCAGCCAGCTGGGTACAGCTCTCGCCGCGGGGCTCCTGGGGGGCCCCCTGCCGAAGCGGGGTCACGGCAAACACATGCTCATGTTGGAAACCAGCTCTGCGTGCTGCAGCCCTCAGCACGGGGCTCACTTCTGGAGCTGCTGTGGAGAGGGGCACCTCCGGGAGGTCCCATCACGAGGGGGGGGGCGCACCCCAAAAAGGACTTTCCTGACTTGTAAGGAGCCCCAGTGCTGAGGGCTTGCATTGCACAGCTGGCCGGCTGGCAAAGAGGGGCTACACCACGGGGCAGAGGGGGCACGGCCACTGGCAGCCAGGTGCTAACCAGCCGCCTTCTCTCCTCTCCAGGTGGCTATGGATTGCCCTACAGCACTGGTAAGCTGCCCTATGGTGAGTGCTCATAGCCCTTGCTCCATGGTCGTAGCTCCTCACAGAGCCTGGGCTGTGCGAGGGGCACCCTGACCCCGGGCAAAGCGACCCACGCTGGGTGGGGGCGCAGGCAGGGCAGAGGGATGGGGATGGCGTGGTGCCCACGGGCACCCCCCCACTGCTGGGCATCCCGTGCCATGGGGCCAGCAGCCAGCAGCTCTCAGCTCATGCTGGCTAGGATATGTCCTATGTCCCGTGCTGCAGCCAGCTCTGCCTGGGGGGGTTTGAGGCGGCATCTCCAGCCTGGGGCTGGCTCAGGTGTCCCCAGCACGTCCCCAGCTGTGGGGCTGGAGCTGCTGTCTGCCTTGCCTCTCCTCTTGAGGGCCAGATCCTGACCTTGTTGTGCTTTCTCTTTGTGTTTGCAGGTCTCGGACCTGGTGGGATAGGAGCAGGACTTGGTGCTGGAAAGGCTGGGTACCCCACTGGGACGGGTACGACCCCTTCCTCAGCAGTCCTGGGGGGTGGCAGGGACCTACAGAGTATGGCAGGGGGAGCAAGCACCCCCTTAGCTTCACCGGTCACTGGATGGGATACTCGGCATTGTCTGGTGGCCCCAGGGTGGCCAGAGAGGGGCTAGGAACAGCATGGGGTAGGCTGTGTCACCTCACTAAGGAGAGGCGGCAGCTGCTGGTGGGAGGCACTGGTCCCCAGGACTGGGGGGGCTGTGCTGGGATGGCCACAGGCCCTTAGCATCTCCTTGTGTCCTTCCCCAGGAGTTGGAGCACAGGCGGCAGCAGCAAAAGCGGCAGCTAAGTACGGTGAGTCACCCTCTGTGGGCACAGACAGGGCCCGTGTCCCCACCTGGGTTGCTGCTGTCCCCCTCCCAGGTTGGGGGAGGGAACAGTGGTGTCCCCTCCCCAAGCTGACACCCCCTTTTCCCCCTACAGGAGCCGGTGTCCTGCCCGGGGCTGGCGGCATCCCTGGGGTGGGCGGTGTGGTGCCTGGCGTCGGCGTTGTCCCAGGAGCTGGAGGTGAGGCTGGGCTCAGCCCTGGGGTGCGGATGCTGATGTCCCATCCCCCCCCATCCCACACCCCTGACTCTCTCCTGCTACCCTGGCAGTTGGAGGTCCTGCGGCTGCAGCGGCAGCAGCGAAGGCGGCGGCGAAGGCAGGAGCCTACGGTGAGTCGCTGCTCTCGGCACTGCTGAGCAGTGCTGGCATGGCTTCACAGGGTGCTTCCCTCCGGGATGCTCGCCCAGCCCAGGCTCCTGCATGGCTCCGGCGTCTGCGTGCCCAAGCTTGGGGCGAGTTGATCCCCTCTGCTGAGCCACTGTGGGCTACAACCCCCGCTCCCCCCCAGGCTGCAGGGGGGCTTTCCCCCTTCATGCAGCGGCTTGGCATTGCAAAGCCTCCGCTGCCTGCTCTGGAGGACGTGGGGATGTGGCAGGTCCAGGCTGTGCCGCAAGGCAGTGACAGCTCCTGCAGTCCCGCCGGGAGGGCGTCTGCAGAGAGCCATGGCTCATGAGCAGAGGGACAAGCTCGGCTCTGCGGATCGCATGCTCGCTGCTCCCCTTGTTGGCAGAGGGAGCTGGTTTTGCAGGAGCAAGCACGCGCTCATTGGAGCATCCAGAGGAAATGCGTCAGCCCCGGGAGCAGCTGGGATTTACAAGCCCATCCTTGGGGGACCTCGGGGTCCCGCCAGCTGCCACCAGCTCCCGAGCGGCCACGTGGGCTCCCAGGCTGGGAGCTGGGAATCCCCTGCCCGGGTACGTGTGTGTGGCAGGGCCATCGCACACGCAGGAGTGGAAGCATCCCGGGGCTCGGTGCGGAGCAGCAGCCAGTGAACATCTGCTGCCAGGGGGATTTGCTGTTCCTGGAAGCCCACCCCATGCCCGTACCTGCTGGGCAAGCGGGAGCGCATCTGCCCCGGCCTCTGGTGCACCCCTGGGGGATGCACATGTGGGCACTGGTCCCTTAGCAGACATTTTGGAAGGTGCTGAGCCCGTTGATGCTCCAGCCTCTGGCTTTGCTTGAGGGGTCCACAGCCACATGCTCTGGGGGCGGCAGCATGGGGCATTTTGGGGTGCTCTGACTGCTCTGCTTCCCTCCAGGTGCAGGGGTGCTGCCCGGTGTCGGCGGTGTGCCAGGCCTAGTGCCTGGTGTCGGTGGTGTCCCCGGCTTGGTGCCTGGTGTCGGAGGTGTCCCCGGGGTGGCAGGTGACTGTTCCTGTGAGTGCTGTCCCCACTGCGGGTGGCACGGGGCCAGGTGGCTCAGGGTCCCTCTCTCTCCTGTCCTCAGGAGCTGGAACGCCAGCAGCAGCAGCAGCAGCAGCAAAGGCAGCTAAGTATGGTAAGTACTGTAGGGGTCAAGGAGACCCCCGGCCACCCCATTATCCTGGGGACTTCTCCGTGGGACTTGGGGTGCCTCAGGCAGTTGCCTCTGCCCTGGAGATCACTCCCGGAGGATCTTCATGGGGAAGCATCCATCCCTTTGTCCTCTGTGCTGCTGTGCCTGGGCTCACCTTTGACCCTGCCTCTGTCCCTCCCCAGGTTTCTGCAGGCCATGATGCCACTGGTGTTTCATGGGGGTGAATGGATGAGAACAAACTGACTTTGTTTGGTTCTTGTCTGAAATTTTTGGTTTTGTTCCAAAAACCAGTGGGATCCGGCAAGCACATCTGACTTCGTCTAGCAGGACCGTGGTCCCCAGCAGGGACTGACACCCCAGCACCTCCCGCAGCAGTGAAGCTGAGAGGCTGGGCTTGGGGAGGAGGCACAGTGGAGGGCTAAACCATTGCTGGTCATTTCTTTCATTTGTTTTCTGCAACATGCAGGAAGAAAAAAAAAAAAAAAAAAAAAAAAAAAGCAATAAGTGGATGGGATTTAGGGAGAAAACTGGCAATCTTCATGGCCTCTGCTCTCACACACCAGTGAGCTTTTCATTACTGAGCTTCTCCCTAAATCACAGCACTTCCAGGTGGCTACTGGGGGCCACCAGCCCCTTCTCTGTGCCCTGTTGGGCTGAAAGCCTCCATCTCCTCATGCTGAGGATCATCTGGAGCCACCCGTGGCATCATTCCCCATGCTGGTGACTTCCCAGCCTCTTGGGTGACCCAGCACCCGGTGCGTGTCCCAGCCGCTTGCAGGAATGAGGCAGGGGGTGCTTCCCCCCATAGCATGATGGCAAGGGCAGACCTCCCTCCGTGTCCCACGGCTCAGCCACTCCAAGTTCTCTCCTCTCGCTATCTGCAGGAGCCGGCGTTGGCGTTCCTGGTGTTGGTGTTCCTGGCATTGGTGGCGTGCCCGGTGTCCCCGGTGTCCCCGGCGTGCCTGGTGTCCCTGGCGTGGCTGGTGTCCCTGGTGTGGTGCCTGGTGTCGGAGGTGAGGGGAGGGGCTGGCACAAGGGGACAGCGTGGTGCCAGCCTCTCTGCTCCCCCTGACATGCTTCCTTCTGTCCCCACAGTGGGTGGCCCAGCAGCTGCTGCCGCAGCGAAGGCTGCAGCGAAAGCGGCCGCATTTGGTGAGAGACCTTTGTCCTTTGCGCTGGGAGGGAGGGAGGGAGGGGTGGTACAAATGGCTGGGGTGTGGGGCTTGGCCGCATCCCTGGTCCTCTCGGCAGGAGCAGGGTACCTGCCCGGGGCAGGTGTGCTGAGGGTTGGTGTGCTGAGGGTTGGTGTAACAAGGATTGGTGTAACAGGAGCTGGTGTTCCTGGAATCGGAGTTCCTGGAGTCGGAGTTCCTGGAGTCGGTGTGCCTGGAGTTGGTGTGCCCGGAGTCGGAGTTCCTGGAGTTGGTGTGCCCGGAGTTGGTGTGCCCGGCGTCGGTGTGCCTGGTCTGGTACCCGGTGAGATGCTCTCTAAGGGATGCTCAGGGATGTCTGTGGTGGTGCTGGCCAGTAAGCACTGGCGTGGCCACCGTGGGCCGTCGCTGCCCCTCACTTTTCCCCTCTCCCCCAGGAGCTGGCCCTGGTGCCGCCGCTGCTGCCAAAGCAGCCGCCAAAGCAGCCAAGTACGGTAAGACGGGCTGGCTCCAGGGTTATCGCACGTCCTGCCTCCTGCTGCCTCCCTGCTCCAGGCTGCTTCCCCAGCTGGGGCTGAGGCACTGCATGGGGACCCCATGGGTCGGGGTGAGGGGTGGAGGGGTGAGAACTCTGTGCGAGGGATGAGGTCCTGGCCGTGTCAGGGGATGCTCTCCCGAGAGATGGTCTGCATGGAGGCTCCTAGGTCCACCATCCATGTGCCTTCTCATACATTTATCCATCCACCCTCCCTTCTACCCACACATCCACACCACCATTCCCGTATCCCCTCATCCCCTCACCCACCCACCCACCCATCCACACCACACCTCCATCCACCCTCCATCCACCCACCCATGCACAACTCGTTCCCTCTGTTCACCTCACCACCCATCCATCCATCCACCATCTATTCCACCATCCATCCACCATCCACCCACCATCCATCCCCCCCACCCACTCCACCATCCCTCCACCATCCCTCCCACCCGCACCCCACCATCCCTCCGCCCACCCCAGCTGTCCATGCTCCTCTTGCAGCCACCGTCTCTCTTCCTGAGCCGGAGCCCCAGTTCTTCTCTTTCTCCTTGCAGGGGTAGGTGGCCTGGCTCCTGGCGTGGGTGGCCTGGCTCCTGGCATAGGTGGCCTGGCTCCTGGTGTGGGTGGCCTGGCTCCTGGTGTGGGTGGCCTGGCCCCCGGCGTTGGAGGTGTCCCAGGTGAGGCAGGCGGTGGTAGCAGCTGGGCTGGCACTGGGACGGGGCTGGGGCAGGACGGTGGTCTCAGACTACCTCGGTGGTCTCCGCCACCTCGGGGCCATCTGTTGGCGGATGCCAAGGTGGCAGGGATGGGCTTCGCCCAGCACTTCTGGGGAGGCTCCCCCCAGGGACACTGACCCTTTTCTCACTGTTCCAGGAGTCGGAGGTCCAGCAGCAGCAGCAAAAGCAGCAGCCAAGGCAGCCAAGTACGGTGAGTTGGGCACATCTCCATGCAGGGCAAGCGGGTGCTGGCACGGCACTGCCCCAGCCCCACGCAGCCCTGTGGGTGTCTCACCCCCTCTCCCGCAGGTGCCGGTGTCGGAGGGGTGCCAGGCGCAGTGCCCGGTGGTCCCGGTGTGCCAGGAGTGACACCCGGTGTCGGCGGCGTCCCCGGGTTGGTGCCAGGCGTGGGGGTACCCGGTGCCGGCGTTCTCCCTGGGGCAGGTGAGAGCAGCACCACACGCAGATGTGGGGGGTGGGTGGTTTGGGGGGCGCGGGGGTGCCTGTCATAACGCGGTGCCCTTGTTTGCTTTGCAGGCATCCCCCAAGTAGGGGTGCAGCCAGGTGCTAAGCCTCCCAAGTTCGGTACGTATCGCTGCCACCCGTCCCCAGCCTGCTCCCCCTTGGGCACCCCGTGTTGGTATCGGGGTGCTGGCCACTCTTCATGTCCCCACATGCCCTGCGGAGCCCAGGGCATGGGGGGGGTGGTATGCTGTCACCCCTGGGTGCAGAGTGCCACCCGGTACGGTGGCTTCTGCCACCCCGGTCTCCCCAGGGACATTTGCCTCCCGCCCTGCACTGCCTGCAGCAAGGCACCACGCAGAAGGCCTCTGGGTCTTCCTGCTCTGGGGGCGGTGGGACGGGTGCCAGAGCCACCCCCGGGGGTTCACTGCCTCCCCCAAGCTCCCCGTGCAGGCTGGGGGGCCATGGTCTCACTGCCTCTCTCCAACAGGCGTTCCCGGGGCCGGAGTCCCAGGGGTCGGTGGCATCCCAGGTAGGTGCTGTGCGGGCAGGGGGTGCTCCCCCAGGGCATGGGGCTGCATCAGGACGGTCTGGGCTTGTGTGGGGCTGGGTGAGCAGCAAGTTGGTCCCCGGGTTGGTTCTGGAGCTGTGATGCTCCCTGCAAATCCCCCGCCGTGTGAGCCAGGAGCGATGGCAAGGCCAGTGCTGCCATGCCCAGTGTCCCTGGTCCCCACCTCCCACCCTGGCCCAAATCCCTGGGCGCAGACCCCACAGCCCCGTGCTGCATCCCCACGGTCACCTGGGAGCGCTCACCCAGGCTCCTCACCACAGGTGGCCTCGGAGTTGGTGGCCTCGGAGTTGGTGGCCTCGGAGTTGGTGGCCTTGGTGCTGGTGGCCTTGGTGCTGGTGAGTGGTGCTGGTGGGCTCGGTGCTGAGGGTCCCGGGGACAGAGGGATCTGTGCAGGGTGCCGAGAAGGAAAGGGCATCGGGGGGATGCAGGAGATTCAGGACCCTCCTGGCTGTGACCCTGTGAGCCGGGATTTGGGGAAGCAGTGCCCAGCTGGGTGCTGTCCCACCCTGAGGGAGCTGGGGCACCTCTGTGGTCCCATGGCATGTCCCCACCCTGCTGTCACCATGCCCTATCTGTGCATGCCACCTGCCCAGGGGAACAATGGGAGGGGACAGCCCCCACCAAGCAGGTACCAAGGGCCCCAGCCCCAGTGCGTCCCAGGCTGTGGGGCAGGGGATGGTACGGCACAGTGTCCCCAGTACGTGGAGACCCTCTGGGCTGGTGGGGGGCTGCACTGACACCCACTTCTGCTGCAGGGCTCTTGTTTCCAGGAGCTGCTGGAAAACCTCCCAAGCCAGGTAAGGAGTGGGGACGGCCCTGGCCAGTGGGGTGATGTCCCTGTCCCCATGGCCGCCACCCTCACTGGGGCTCTCTCTTCCCGCAGGTTTTGGTGTTGGGGGACTGCAGCCAGGTGAGTGCAGGGGCCGGGGCCCGGGGTGGGACCCTGTCACCGACTGCACTGCCCCGCTTGCTGTCCCCACCCTGCTGGGCATGCCACGGCCTCGCGGGGCGCCCTGAAGCCGGGGGGGGCACCCAGGGGTGCTGCTGGGGTCAGGGGCTCTTGGGGCAGCTCGTGCCCGGCTCGCTGCAGGCTTGGGGACACTGCGGCCACACAGGGCTGGGGTGGCAGTGCTGTCACTGGCTGTCACTGGCTGTCACTTTTTCCCCAGGGGCTGGAGTTCCCGGCTTTGGCGTGTCACCGATATTTCCAGGTACCTTCCCCGGTGTGCCCTGCCCGTGGGGACAGGCGCAGCCATGGGGCACGGGGACACGGCCATGGGGAGAGGGCTGGGCTGGGGGTCATGGGGCCGAGCATCACTGAGGCTTCGCTGTGCTTTCAGGTGGGGTCGGCGGCCAGCTGGGATTTGGCGGTGAGTGCGCCCCAGCCATGTGGGTTGGGGACAGTGGGCTGGGGGTCACCTCCCCAGGGGGCACCCGCGGAGCCCCCCGCCCCACTCACCCTCTCCACCTTGTCCCTGCAGGGAAGCCCCCCCAGACCTTCGGAGGAGCCCTCGGGGCCCTGGGCTTTAGAGGTGAGTGCCACCGGGTCCCCCCCAGCCCTGCCTGGCTTCCAAGCCCCCTGCTGGGGTACAGGGGGGGCTGATGTGGTGTCCCCCCCCCCCACCCAGGTGGAGTCGGCTGCGCACAAGGGAAATACTGCGGGAGGAAGCGGAAGTAACCGCCTGCCCCACCGATAACCTCATGAACTTTGGTGCTACTGCATGGTCCAGAATGTAAATCCCCAGCCCAGCTGAGACCCCCTGGCCCCACGCTCTCGGGAGGGACCCCACGGTGCGGTGGCAGCGCCGGGGCCTGCCCCCACCCCGGGAATTCTTCCCCCGACCCCCCCCAGGGAGCGCGGAATAAACTGCGGGGAGCAGCTGTCCCCCTTGGTGCTATCGCTCCCTGCGGGGGGGCCTGGGACCCCCCTGACACCCCCTGCCCCGGTGCTGCCCCCCGGGGTGGGTGGTGAGAGCTGACCGGGGGGGGGGAAGGCCGAGCGGGGGGGCAGGAGGGGCACTGGGGGGGGGGGGGGGGGGGGGGGGGGGGGGCCCCAGCGGCAGGGGACACCGTGGGGGGGCTTGTCTCCGCCAGCCTGCGACCCCCCCCAGCTCCCTTCATGTTACTCACTTTGATATAACTGGGTGGGACGCCCTTCGCAGAGGGAATCGCTGCCAACAGACTAATAAAGGACAAGTTTTTAAAGGACTCTGCCTCCGTCCTGCTTCTGCGTCCCCCTGACACCCTCCATGGTGACACCAGGGACGTGTGTGGGGACAGCCAGTGACCCAGCAGGTTGCCCTTCCCCACAGTGACATCCTGGGCACCCAGGGGGATGTCCATGCCCAAAGGTGACAGCCTTGGGACACAGGGGGACAGCCATGTCCCATCCCATACTGATAGCCTGGGGACCCGAGGGGGTGGCACATGGGAATAGCCTGGGGACCCAGGGGAAATCCTGGCCTTGACCCATGGTGGGAGACCAGTGACCCAGAAGGACATCCAGAGGGACATCTGTGCCCTGTCTGAGTGGCAGCCTGGGCACCAGGGGACACCCACACCCTGCCTCATGAGGTCATCCTGGACAGTAGGGGGACACCCAGGCCCTTCTCCACAGTGACACCCAAGACACCAGGGGCCACCCACGCCTGGTCCCACGGTGACACCTCGGACACCAGGGGGACCCCCACTGCCCGGGGACACCGGGGGACGCCTACGCCCTGCCACGCGGTGACATCCTGAACACCAGGGGGTGCCTCCCCGGGCACCGGGGGGACACGCACTCCCTGCCCCGGGTGTCCCGGGGCCACCCCGGCCGGCCCCCCGCTGACACCCGCGCACCCCCTGTGCCCCCGCCGCCCCCCCCCCAGGGCGCTGCGCTCCCCCCGCCCCTCCCGGCCCGGCCCCGCGCTCTGCCCCCCGGCCCCGCCCC
>NW_023304543.1:0-48708 GCF_011077185.1 Oxyura jamaicensis
GTGCTGAGAGCTACATTTTTTTTTTTTTTTTTTTTTCCCTTTCAGCACAAGACCTCTGTTTGCTGTGTTTGAATGTCCAACTCACAGATTAACGCACTTCCATTAGGTGATGTTGCACCTGCATGCCCATCTCACCAAGGGTCCAGGACCATCCAGTGGTGGTGGGCTGGGTTGTCCACAAGCAAGTTTGGCATCAGGTGGCTGCTGAGATAATTCCAGGGACAGATAAACTCTGCTGGCAGCCTCCACATCCCCACCAGCTGGCTCACCCTGTCCCATTGCCGCTTGAGCTGCCTATGGGGCACAACTCCCCAGGAAATGGAGGCTCTGCAAAGGGGGAGCAAAGGCAAATCATGACCAGAGAGAAAGGATGGCAAAACACAAGAGAAAAATCTCCCCTACTGTGGTTGTCCTCATAACGAAGAGCAGGGCTTTGCCCAGGCTGGAGGGCACAAGGCAGGGCTGAGCCAAGCTCAGCTGGGGACGTGCTCCTGTATGGTCCCCATGCGGCTGCATGCTCCAGGAGGGGGCAAACCAAGAGTTTTGGTGAGCCTCTGGGGGAAAGACCTTACAAAAGGCTGCTGGCTTTCCCTAGAAAGCAGATGTGGATGGGTGCTGTCCTAGGAGAGCTGGTGGGGTCTCCAGTCGGGGCAGGGGGACATGTGCCAGCCTGGTGGGCCCTGGTGAGTCTCACTGTCCTTTGAGGTCCATGCTGCTGCCCTCAGCCAACACTTGGGCTCTTCAGAAAGTATTTTCAGATGGTTTCCAACCACCGTTCTTATTCTGTTTTGTTTAAATTTTTCCTCCAAGACAATGTCACTTGTAATTGTTCTCAGATTTAGGAAACTGTCTCTTCTTGAGACCTAGAAAGCAGCATTGCTCACTGGGACAGTGTTCCACTTGCTGTCAGACCGTGTGCGCCTGTGCCCACTGCAGTCTCAGGCCAGGGAGCAGCCTCATTCCTGCTGCCATTGCGAGGTCTACCCCAGTACCACCCGTGCTGGGCAGGAGCATTTTGCATTCGGCAATCGGTTCTGGCTTTTGGAGAGCTGGAGTTGTTCTGTGGCAGCAGGGAGAGCCTCGGGTACACTTCTGAGCAGCTGCAGCACACGTGTGCTCCACAAGTGCTCAGGGGCAGCTGTCCGTGTACCCGGGCTGTTTGCAAAGAGATCTTTGCCTTATGGTATCCCTGTTAGCACGGTGATGCAGCAGCACGCAATGCTTGAGCCTTCAGGAGCCCTCAGCTGATCCAAGTCTGCGGTTACATCAGGAGCAGCTTCCTTTTAAAAACACATCCTGCTGGTTCAGGGCTCCGGGCTACTATGGAGCAGCTAATATATGCACTGCCCAAGCCCTGAGGGCCCTGCAGCTCCTCTGCACCATGCTAAACAAGCCCTGCTCCCTACTCCTGCTCCCTCGGTGGGGCCTATGCTCCAGGACCTGGACTGGGATGCTGTCAGGGTTTGCCCACCTGCCCTTCCTTTGGCAAAGTGCGTGCAAAACTGCTGCAGGGAAATAAGGTGGAAAGGTGAGGAAATGGGGACAGAGGTTGGGTGGTCAAATCAGGAGGAACTGAGCAAGGGGCGAGCAGCAGGAGGGTGTGATGGAAAGTGCTCCAGGGCAGGTGCTAGGGCGGTGCCGCAGGGCCTGGTCCTGGGTCTATGGCCCTGCTAACAGCGCTTGCTGTAGTGCCAGATGGGAAAGCGTCAGACACAGACAAGGAGCAGCATGACCTTCTGGAAAAGCTGGGCTGGGAGAAGCATTAGGGCAAGGTCTAGAGTCTGCACAGCACCCCAAAGGCTTCAGTGCTGAAACTGAAAGAGAAGAGCAATCAGGATCCACCACCGTGGCCTCGGAGGGGACAGGCACAGCTGGCAGGGTGCACACAGCAGGGACCAGCTTGCACCCACGCCGTCAAGAGGGTGCTGCCAGGCCAGTGCCTTGCCCCATGGAGGAGATGAAGGGCCTGGCTTGGGAAGAGGTGGGACAGCGTGTGGAAGGAGCCTGTCTTTAAGAGGAGCCTGAAGCACTTGGCTTGTTTAGTCTAGGAAAATGAAGGCTGGGGAGAGAGTTGATCTATAAATACATCTGGGAGTAAACAGCAGGAGGGAGAAGAGCTATTTAGGCTAGAGGACAGTGCTGGCAGAGAAGCAGATGGCTATCAGCTGGCCGTGAACACCATTACGCTGCGAGCGAGAGCAGCGATCCCCTCCCTGCAAAAGGCGACCCTCCAGCTGCCTCTCCGGGGCTGAAGAACCCAGCCGGGCAGCAGCCCTCAGCCCAGCAGCCATGCCAGAAATTGCCTGGCTTCCCCATGGCCCCAGATGTCCCCATGCCATGGGGGTGGCAGTCGCAGGGGAGCCCCTGGATGCCCAGGGGTTGCCTGGCACCCTGGGGACGCATCCTGGGGCCACCACCACCCTGGGAGATGCTCAGAAAGATGCCACAGAGGTTGAGGTGCCACCATGTTCCTCGGTGGTGCGAACCATGGAGCCGGCAGGCACAGCAATTTGCCGAGCAGCTGTGGGGCTGGGAAGCTTGCTGCTCACCGGAAACTTCCAAAAAATGCTGGTTGGGATCCAGTTTGGCCTTGGCCCAGATTAAAAAAACAAACAAACATGACATTTCTGGTGAACTAGAGACCCTGGCGCCCAGCCAGCTCTGCAAATAGCCCGACGGGCTTCAAGATGGAGCTTGAAAAATTTATGAGGAGGATTACCCGAGCGGTTGCCTGTGGTAGCAGGGGATGGGAATGGTTCCCTCAGGAGAGCTTCCTGGGCCGGCATCTGACCTGTGGCCACAGCCCGGCACACGAGGATGCGGACGCCCTCTCCAGAAGCTGATCCCCAGCCATCAGCTCTCACCTCCGACCAGAGCATCGTCCCCTTGCTGCCTGAGAATGAGGAGCTGCCTAAGCCAGGCAGGTGGGTGAGCATTAAGAGATGAATTAGAGGAGCCTGCAAGGCTGAGGCCATACTCCCAAGCTCCTGGGGTGCCTTTCCCACAGGAGAAAAAGGAGATGATATGGCAGTGGTGGGCTGGCCATCACTCGTGGGGCCGTTCCCAGATCAGTCACTCAGGAGGGGCTCAGGGCTTGTCTCTGCACAGCCATGCAAGGACAATGCTCAGGGGCACACAGCACGGTGCTCCCAGCCCCCTTGGTCCCATCCTGTCTTCCTGCTGTCACCACTGTGATGGAGCAGAGCTTCTGCTATCTCTTCCCATGCAGCTTGGATCTCCTCTCCCATCACTGGCATTGACTTGGGGTCTCCCCCCAGCATTTCAACCCCCTGCATCCCCTTGCCATGGGACTTCATGCCTGCACACTGGGGTGCACAGAACTGCCCCACCCCTTGTCCCCCTCTGAGTCCCCCTCCTGGGGCTGGTGTCCCCCATCCCACATGCTCCTGTTCTCTCCTCCCACTGCAGCCACATCCTGGTGGGTAGGAGCCCCACTGCCCCCATGAACAGCTTCCTTTGCCGTTCCTTTCCTTTGGCACGGTTCAGGGGCGATGCTGCCAGCGAGTTTGGTTAGGACACCACAGTCCTAGGCACCAATTTGTCCCCAAGGACATCACTACCAGCACCAGAGTATTTCTCAGCCAGCATCAGTGATGCAGAGGTGCAGCGAGAGCCACGCATGCTGGCAGACCCTGCGCCTGATCCTCACCCTGCCTGTGCTGAGTCGGGCTCACGGAGCCATCTCTCACTTTTTCTGGGCCATCATTGCCTCCCTCCCAGCTTTTTGGTGTTTCTCAGTCCTTCTGTAAAACACCTTCCCCATTGGAAGTGCTCACCATGCACTGGGAATTTCCACCCCTGGTGAGACCTGAGAAATTCCTCTTTACTCCCAGCTTTGCCACTCACAGCTTTCTCTGTGTGACCCTGATTGCTCTACTTTTCTTATCAGTTTCCTCTTTCTTTCCAGCTGATTTGGGCGCTTTGTTTTATTTTAATGCCTTGCTGGTTCCCCTTCCCCGGAAGCCCAGGGGAAGTGTGAGTGAGCTCCACTGACGTTCCTGGTTGGGCAGAGGCGATGTGAAGTGCTTTAAAAGAGATTTGAAGGATCCTTCACATTCAGGGGGCTCGGGGCCTCCTCCCAGCTGGTTGGGCTTAAAGCAGGTTATAGCTCTGGGAAAAAGAGCCCTTTTAGAGCATCAAACCCTCAGCACTTTGGCGTTTCCAGAACACAGGAGATGTAAACCTGTTCCTCCAGCACAACAACCCCCTGTCCCCATAACGTCATCACTTTAGGTCCCCCTGGGGACCCCTCTTTAGGATGGGCCCTGCCTGCCTTGCATTTGCTGTTTTGCAGAGTTCCCAGGCACAATTACACAAGGAGATTTTATCTCCCGTGTGGAAAAACTGCTGGTGCTCAAGGTGTGATGGCACCCTCCCTTCCCCGTGTGAGCTCTGGCCAGCCTTGCCCTGTGCCTCTGAGCTGGCTTCAGCTGATGCCCAGCCTAGGAGGGGAGAGCAGGGGTAGAGAGCAGCACAGCTGGGATTTTGGCAACCAGCCCCTTGCACCTTGACCTGTGGTCATCTCTGCCAGCCCTTGCAGGGTGCAGAAATCCCAATCCTCCATGCAGGGGGCTCCCAGCACCCCAGTGCTCTGCCCTAGCTGTCTGCCACTGTTTGGGCAGCCCCAGTTTCACAGATCAGCTTCAAGGCTGTGAGCAGCACACTGCACCGTGGGGCTATGGAGGTGCCAGCGTCCACAGGGGGCACCTTGCCTGCACCCCAAATCCCCATGCCCCTGCACACCCAAGGGCACCCTGGAAGTTGTGGGCTCGGCACTTGTCCCAGCACATGGGTATGTCCCCTCCTGTCTGGCCATGGGGCTGTGTCTCCGTGCAGGGCTGGGTGACATCTGCTCCCACCCCAGGGTGCTGGCTCGTCTCCCCAGGTGCTGGGACAGTTGTGTCTGCTCAGCCCCGCTCTCTGAGTCACTGCTGTGTTTTGTCTGTCCGAGCAGCCCTGCTGGATTCAATTAGGGGCTGTTCTGCATCTCGCCTGCTTGTGAGAGCAACTGGGGCTTGGCCCACTTGGTTCCTCCTGCCATGCCTCTGTGCTTTGCTTCCAGGACTTCTGCACCGTGTCTGCGCAAGGTGCCTCAAACCGGCCTCAAAGTTGTGCAGCACTGCAGCCACACTGAACACTGGGCAGGGCACTGCCAGGGGAACCTCGCGGTGCTGTGACCAGGCTGGTGGGACTGGGCTGCTTTGAGGTTGGGTGCTGGATCTAAGTGTGCTTCAGGTGATGGCCACCTGGGGTGGTGACTGGGGACAGCCTTACCCAGCACCACCTCCCTCTCCTCCAACAGGAGCCTCCTGCCTTGCTGCAGAGTCAAGACCCCCACACACACCTGGAGCAGGTTGTCCTGCTGCCCATGTGGCAGGGACCGGCCACCCCCCGCCACCATGGCCACGGCTGTCCCCCGGGGCAGGGCAGGGTCCTGCCTCTGCGCCCACCGGTACCCAGGCTGTGTGCACAACACCTCTGCACTCGGGGAAATCGTCTCGGTGCCAAACCCCTTTTTGTTATGTGCTAAGATGCAAAATATTTTAATCCACAGTCCTCTTTTGCGTTTCTTTTCTTTCCCATGCTAGATTCCTAGAAGACAGGGAATTTATGGTGTGACTCCGCTCCAGCCGCGGAGAAAGCCCAGCCAAGGTCAACACCACGAGACAGGCAGCTCCTGCCAAGGGGGGAAAGAACGATCGCTTAGTGCTTGGCGGAGGAGGAAATCAAACCAAAACCCTTCCAAACAAATCTAGATATAAAACACCCCCCACTCCAAAACCCTCTCGTGGAACAAGACCAAAATCTTGCCAGCCTGTGCCTGCCTGGCCCCAGCATGGCCCTGCTCTGCCCTAGCCTCAGCCACCCGCACTGGCATCCCACTGGGACATCACTGAGTGGGGGCACGGCTGGTGGCACACAGTGCCTCCACTGCCCAGCTCCTTCGTTTGCCCAAAGGAATGCAGTCGGGTGAGACCCAGCTTCTGACACCCCATTTCCATACTGCCTTGTTGCTGAGGGCTATTCCTGCATCCCTGTTGGCTTCGGCACCACTCCTCAGGATCTCTGTGGTGCCCTCCCTGGTGTCTCTCCTGGCACCATGGGACACCCACTCTGAGACCTGCTGTGCATGCCGGTGCCAAAGATTTCGGTGTCTTGTCGCATGCACACTCCCTGACCGACTGCAGCCAGCCTGGCCTGGCAGCCTCAGGGAATTCATCCTTTTAATGACATGCTGAGGGTGTTCAGCAGCACATGCCCTCTGTGCCCTTCTCGGTGTGTCTGAGCACCCATGCCAGGCTCTGCAGCACGGTGAGGATAGGACAGCTCTGGAGAGTGGGACGGGGCTTGCACAGCCTAGGCAAGGGCAGACGTGCTGGTCCTCTCCAAGACATAAAACAGCTACAGAGGGGAAGGGAACAGTCTGTTCTCCCGGCTCGTGGCAGACAGGATATCAAATGGGCTTAAGTTATAGCGGGGGAAAGTCAGGTTAAACACCGGGAAAAGCTATTGGAGCAAAGCAGGGGTAGGGCAGGCTGACAGAGCATGGAGAACCCTGTACCACCCCTCTGGATCCCCGGGTGCCGGTGTGGGCACCATGCTCTGCTCCCTCCCAGCCCAGCTCCTCCTGGGGCTGTCCCCATCCCCAAGCCCTGGGGCTGGGATGGGGACCCTGCTGCGGGAGGTGGCTGGAGGATGGCACTGTCCCTGAGAGGTGGTGGGGCTGGGGAGATGGAGAGGTCCCATGTCAGATGAGGGATGGCCTATCCCATGTGGTGAGGCTTGGGATGTTGGATCTCTGTACTGCTCACTCTGCCTGCCTGTATCCCTTTGCTGGTGTGGAAGCCAGGATCTTGTCCTCCATCCCATTCCAGGCAGATGTTCTCAGCGGCCTGAGGCCACACTCCAGCTCGTGGGAGCTGGCTGGGCAGGTGAAGCCTTGCGGAGGCAGGGCTGGTCCCAGCTCATCCCTGTGATGCTGTGGCAGCCTGGGATACTCCTGTGCCTCTTGCATCTGCTCACTCATGGCCTTTGCCACCACTGGGAGGGACTTGGTCAGCTGGTGCCCATAGTTTGCTTGTCCCCTGTGTGTCCCCAGCCTTTGGAGGAGGCCCCTGCCAGAGGGGCTGAAGAGCCAGCCCTGTTAGACCAGTGCGCCCTGCTTTCTTTCCACATCAACGCTGCCTGTGTGCCATTCTTCGGGATGTCACTGGGAATGGGCTTGGGGTGACCTGCTTGTCAGGATTCCCAGCCTTCCCTGAGACACCAGCTCCATCATGTCACAGGAGATCATGTCACAGAAGACACCATTCTTTCTTCAGCTCTGCTGGGTCATCACCATTCTCTTTCCATCTGCCCCAAGCAGGTCCCAGGAGCACACACGGGAGCCCTGGGCTGCCCAGGCTCCTGCCGTGCAAACTGTGTGGGGCCAGTGGTCAGTGAGGGAAGTGTCCACTGGCCATGGGTCTGCGGGGGGCACGGGGGTGCTGCAGGGGGTCTGTGCACACCCAAGCAGATGAAGTTGCAGCAGATGAGCTGAATGAAACCATGGCATGGGCCAGAGCTCAGGCTGCCAGTAGTGCACATCTGTAGGATGTTGCAGGATCTCTATTACCTTGACCGTGACTGGGGATTATGGCTCAAAGCCCTGCAGTTCAGCACACACATGCCCCCTGTGTGTGCTGAGCCCCAGCAGGAAGCCAACCAGCTGCAATATCGTCCTTCCCCTGCAGGCAGCTGAGCGGCCGTGGAGCTTGGCACCAGCCACAGGTAGCTTTGGTGAGGGGTCCCAAGGCACAGGGGACTGCCTGGCCTCTGGTGCAGCCCACCGGGAGCGATGGACAAAACTCTGCCACCTCCTCCATCCAGCTCCACCCTGCACCCAGCAGCACGCAGTTCACCCTGTGCCCGTGGGCTGGTGCCAGCGTGTCCTCTGCACCTTATCCAGGGGAAGCGGTGCTTCCTGCGACTGTCCTGCCCAGCGGCTGCAGGGTGACTCATGCAGCTGGTTTCCTCTCCCAGACCCTTGCTCCTCCTGGCCTCTCCCACCCGCTCCCACCCTTCCTTGGCAGGGAAGGGTGTGAAATACCCAAGTTATCACGGCCCCGCTCCCCAGCGATCGCACAGCTCTTGTGTGCAGGCATCTCTCTGCCCTGCACGCCCAAGCCAAGCAGAGCCGGGGGGGCTGAGGACCAGGATGGAGGTGTTGGGGCTGGGCCTCCGGCCTGGCCACAGACCTCCAGCTGTCCCAGATGGGCCCCTGAGCACAGCCTCCAGAGGATGGCCAGGCAATGGGCTCCTGGAATGTCCTCCAACCTGGAGTGTCCCATGTCCTTGGAGAAAGGCCCCTGGCATGGCCCCATGCCTTTAGGGTGAAGATGGACACTGACTTACAGCTCTGCTGGCCATAGAGAAGGTCTGGTGGGGGCCACCTCTCTGGACAAGCACAGTGACTTGTCCCAGCAGCTACCGTCCGTGTCTCGCAGTGACAGCTTGTCCCGTGCCCTGGGAGCTGAGGAGGGGAAGGCAGAAATTTCCAGCAGCAACATTAATGTGGTCTCCACACAATCCATTGTGGGAAGAAAGAAGGGGTTTGTGGTTAGGAGTTTGGTCTCTAGGACATTCGCTTCTGTTCTCTGACACCCTTTGGTCCCAGGCGAGTCCTGCACCCCCTGGCTGCTCCGTCCTCCCTGCCACAGGGCAACGTGCCCCTGGCACCCACCCCGCAGCAGCCACTGTCACCCAAGCTCTGGGGCTGTTTGGGCTGGTGGTGTGCCCCCCTGTTTTTCCTGGCAGGGACCGTTGCCTCTGTATGCTCCGTTCACCTTCTGAGGCTGACGGATGTCTCCCTGCGCGAGGCCCCCTCAGCTCGGCTCCATTTAAGGGGCTTAGGAAGAATTGAACATTGCTGGAATTCTTCTCTTGCTAACTTTAAACATTCATTACTTTAAATGCTAATCCCCTGGGATTATCCCATTGGATAAAGCAATGTAAAGCAACGGGGGAGAGAACAGCATGTTTTCTCGCCATCGTGCACCAGTCGATGGCTCTATTGGGGAGGAAAGTGTGAAAATGCCAATACGATCTTCTCCAAACCTGGCTTGATTTTTACACCTCAGTGTGGACCCTCAAACAAGCCAAGTTTGAAGTCTCTTGCTCCAGCTGGTTTTGAGTCGTACATGTCCAAAGTGTCTCCATGGAGCACAAGGGGGAAATGTGTATTTTTCCATGTGTGTGACTCAGAAATGACTGAACCCAGTCAGTTCCAATTTCTTGAAAAATCCACTTTTGGCTTGGGCCCAAGAATGGAAACTTTCAACCAAAAAAGAGTCGATTTGAGCTCTCAATAACATAAAAAAAGGCTTAGAAGGGAAACTGGATTTCAACCATTATTATGGCAGTCACTTCTCATGGCCCTCTGACAGCAGCAGCAAAGTGAGTAGTGAAAGTAATTCCCAAGGAAAATTCACTTGGATTCCGTGGCAGACCGGGACGCGGCTGTAGACGCTTTGTACCGGCCGGTCATGATCATGAGAGCGATCAGCCCTTGGAACAGCGAAGGAACAGGCACAGTGCACTCCAAAACTCGCAGAGGATGGAGGTCAGCCCCAGGCCTTGGCACCGCTCTAGACCAGGGCAAGCGCCTTCGGACGGAGACACAGCCCTGTCCGGGGAGAGCTCCTCTCCTGCTGCACCGGGCCTTCTCTGCAACACGCCCCGCTCAGCCAGGGAAGATTTATTCCCCGAGAAGAGCATGAATAAATTCAAGCCACAATTAATTAAAGGCTGCTGCAAAGTGCTTGCAAACAGGAAGCAAGGCAGAGAAAAGAACACAATCTCTAGAAGCCCAGTTTGTAGTGAATTAGCTCTAATCAGGCTAACAATGATGGATGCACTCCCCCAGTGGCTTTCATCCGAAAGCTTGTTACACTGATCATCGCGAAGGCCCTGTGCTGGATGAGGATGAGATGGACCAGCTGATAGACTGGGTTTCTCCTGCATTTTGAGGATGCTGGATCTCGGCACAGAGAAACTGTCCAACTTGGCCGAAGTCACACCAGTAAATCAGTGGCCGTCTATAACCAGCAATATGGCTCCCTGGCTCTGAGGACAGGCCGGCAGATTTTCCTGAAAAGAGCAGACTGTTTACATTTGGGGAAATGAAGCTCCATTAATTGAAATGAAAGCTGAGACCATGTGTTGCTCACCAAAGTACATGGGACATTGTACCGTTTTGCAGGGCTGCAGGCTGTGAGGGAGTGCTGGTGCCTCCCATCCAACCTCCTCCTCTGAGCAGGACGAGCTCCAAGCAGGGACCAAGTGGCTTTGCGCCTTCTCCAGGCCAGTTCTGAACATCTCCAAGGAGGATTTTCAACCTTGCTGTATAAACATTTTTCCTTCACCTCCTGCTGGATTTTCCCTGGCAAAACTTTTTTCCGGTTGCCTCTGGATCCTCCTATGGATGTGCACCTCTGAGAAGAGCCTGACTCTGCCTTTGTAACTCATTAGGCAGTTGAAGTCTGCAATTAGTCCCTTAGCTGAGCAATCCCACTTCCCTCAGCATCTCTTCGTACATCCCGTGCTCCAGCCCCCTTAAAATCTTAGTGAGCACTGGGCTCGCCCCAGCATCTCCCTGTCGTACAGAGTTTGATGCAGCCACCCCAGCTCACATACAACACCTCGTCCCATCAGGAAGGAATTAAAGGTGCAAACTGTCTTTACTGTGCCCTGCTGGTGTCACCGGCTGATGCCCGCGAGTTTCTTCTCACAGCAAATGCAGTGAACCAAGCACCCAAAGGACGAGAGGCTGAGCAGGCACTCTGGGAAGGGGAGGACGATGTCTCCTCGCAGGACAGCTGGTGTAGGATGCAGCTTGGTGCCAGCCCGTCAGGGAGCACACAGGGGCTGAGGAGCACGGGATGATCCCCGTGATGGGGACCGCCATGCAGAAACAGCACTGTGGGCATGCCAGAAACCTGGTCAGGATGAAAGGGCTTTTTGAAGGTAGATGTGGTAGAGGTCTGACTTTGCTGGCTCTGGTTTGGAGAAGGAGAAATATCTCCAGGATTGTACTGGGAAACAAGCACGTCCAGAGCACCGACACTTTCTGTGCTGGAGCTTCTGCAGTCATCATGGAGGGAATGTGGTGGGTGGGAGGGGGTCCCTTATCTCTGTCCCCTGGGACTGGGGCAGGGGCCCCGTGGAGGAATGCGCTGGCTGAGCCGCACTTCTCCTAACACGGCCCATGGAGCAGGAGCTTGGGGGCGTATTTCTGTTGGTTGTGCTCAAGTCCTTTTTAGGCTCCAGAGCAGGCAGCCTGGATATGTCCCTTAATAATGACTGCTCATAAATCTTGCTGTCACGGTGGGGGCCTTTAATTTCCAGATATAGATTGGAGAGTAAATGCTACTGACTATTCTGGGAAGTGGCAGCTAATAAATGGCTCCAGAATTTGCTATTTTAGACTTGGTCTCTTGAGGAGAAATGATAGCAACGTTGGTTGCAGAATGCACGTAAACTGCACAGGTTTCATCTAAGATAAATTGAAGAGTAACCTCTGCCAGATCAGTGCCTCAGGTGGGATATTTCTCCTTCCTGTATTGGGAGAAGCTTAGGGAACCGGTCACTGAAGTCAGCTGAAGTGAAAAGCTCAGAGACTGAATGTGCTAGGGGATGAAAGAGCTTTCAAGGCAAAGATACAAACCTATTTGGTGCCTCTTGCAAGAAGAGTGACCTGCTCACCTCCAGGCACGTGTAGATAAATCCACCAAAAACAACATTGAGAATTAACAGGGCTCAGAGAGACTGGGCAGGTCTGCAGGGAAAAGTGAGTCTGAGGATCTGGAAGTGTCCAGAGAAAATGAGAATTGCCAGAAGTCAAGCTGAGCTGGACCTTTGAAAGGAAGTTCAAACAAATAGCAAAAGACTCTCTATCTAAGTCAATAAAGAGAAGGGGTTGGTATGTGGGTCAAAGAGTGGAGATTAAAGTTAATCTCAGATGGCCCCCATCCTAAACACATTACATTTCTTGTGAGGTCAATGGTGCACCCACCACAGGGTATCTCATGGTGATGTCCCCAGGAAACCAACACCAGTGGTGGGCTAACTGCAGGGAACCAACCTACCCCTGTCCTACAGGACGGATTGGCTCCAGCTCAATACAGCACCCATGGGAATAGGCTCTGGGGAGGGCCAGCAAGGGCTGGGGTCTCAGCACCCACCCCCGGTCCTGAGGCTGGTCCCCATGGAGCCCTGGGAGCCTCCCATCACTGCCCTTGAGAGGAGGGGTCCTCACGACAGCAGCTTCTGGAGGTGGGGTGACATTTTTTGGCACAAGGACAAGATCCTGCACTGTGGGACTACCGGGAAGGTGTGAAATACAGAAGGATAATTTTTCTGTTGTAAAATGCAGCTTGGGGAAAGGTGTGTGAGCAGTGGATAGAGGCTGGGTAATTGTACACGATGGTGAGCCACCACAGATGGAGCCAGTAGGACCAGGAGAGGGATCGCTCCCATCCAAAGTGGTTGGGCTCTGCAGCAGGTGAAGGACACCACTGGAAGGGGTACAGAAGGGTTCAGCCGGACAACAGCTCTCTGCTCCCTTGGGGCTAGGAGAAGGTAAGGGCAGGAACAGGCCTTCCAGGAGAGTGGTGGGAATGGGGAGGACCTCAAGACAGAGCATTCTGGGTGTATGAGCTATCAATGCTTCTGGGAGGCAGCAAGGTCTGGCCTGTGAGATCATGGTCTTTGTAGGTTTTAGCAGTGTGGATTTTCCCTACTATGGAGGACATGGAACAATTGACCTTGAGGAGCCATTCTGAAGGAGCCAGCTGGTAATGAATTTTAACTGTTAAGGCAATAAACAGGGATACTTGCACATCCTTGGGAAATTCAGGCACTGCCAGGAGTACTTTGTAGATGCTGGGAGGAGGAGATCTCTTTTCAGTGTGTAGCAGGAGTCTGAGTCCTCGCTGCAGTGAAGGAGGGCCAGGAGGTGCTCTCTGCCCTCTCTCCCCTTGGACCAGGCTCAGCTTCACTCTTTCCCCAGTGCTCATCACTTTCAACATCCCAGCAGGGCTTTTAAGCTCAGTGAGACCCTCATCCCTCTCCCACCATAGCTCTGCCATGGGACCTGTCCCTGCAGCCTCCACCCCTTCACAAAGCAGAGCTTGCACCGGGGCTCAGGCTTGGTCCCATGTGGCCCCCATGCACATGCACATCGCCTCCAAGGAATGTGCTTTCTGGGTGGAAACTGTGTCATTGGAGAAATATTTCATATTTTCGTTTGCTCGCATTCCCCGAATGAAAAATGAATCGTGAATTCTCATAAATAAGAGGCCGAGTTTCTCATTTACATATTTTTGTGGTTGTTGGAGCGGGGGCAGTGGCGGCCTTGCCAACCATGTCCTAAGCGCTCCCCTCGTGCACCTTCCCTGCCGCTGGCAGCCCCTGCGCTCCCTGGAACACGCTGCCCTGAGGAGCGATGGGCTCCATGTTGCTTAGGTCACCCTCCGTCCTGCCAAGCGATCCGTGCAGTGACAGCCTGCTGGCACGAGCGTGGTGGGGAAAGCAACGCAGAAGAGGTAACGGAGAGCTTCGGAGAAATCCCAGCCCTAAGGTTCTGGGATTCAAAGAGGGGCCGTGTGTGGGTTTGTGCATATGTGCTGGAGAAATCCTGTGATGTGCTCCAGGCCTGGTGCTGGAGGGAGGACCAGTGGCAGCTGGGGATGGGGCAGTAAAGCAGCAAATGAGTGATGGAGCCAGCGCAAGAGATGAGGTTGGGGCAACACAGGAGAAGATGTGGCAGGTGAAGGGAAGGGCAATGGAAGAAGCAGTGCAAGCAGGTGACCATGGCCCCCCTGGGACTCTGCTTTCTCAGAGGAGAGGTGCAACTGTCCCATGGCTCCTTCCTTTGGCCTCTCTGTCCTCGCTCACCATGGACCAACAGCATCACCCTTCTGCCTCACCGACCTTCTCCCCTGGCACCATGGCCAGGGCTGCTTTGCAATTAGTGCTCTGTCCTGCTCTGCCTTCCCGTGGGGATGCTTCACCCTCAGGGTCGCCCTGCTGCCGTGTGCATCTTCTGAGATCCATCTCTCGACATGGGCAGGACAGAGAGGGAAGCATGGTCTCCAAGCATCACCAACGATCTTGTAGGCCAGGCATAAGGGAACCTCTGTGCTATCCAGGGCAGATGTTTTCCTCCTGGTCACCTTTCCTCCAAAGAGGTCTGTCAGTCTGCCAGGGTTCCCAGCTTGTGCAGGGCAGCAGGGTCCCCTTCTGGGTGGCAGTGAGGCCATCTCAGGGTACAAAGGGCTGGGAGCCCTTCTGGGCTGGAAGCTTCATCTCCACTTCAGGATGCTGCATCCTGACCGCAAGCCACACACACCCAAGTGTGTCCTGGTGCACAGGTAGGTCCAGGCTCAGGGCCTGGCAGGTGGAAGTGCTGCAGGGATTCCAGCCGTGGTCATTGCTGTCCTCTGGACCATCTCCCCACCAGGCTGTGCTCTGGGTTTGGGGCTGAAAAAGTTCTCCTGGCACTACTAGGCGAGGTCAGTTTGTGTCACCCAAGAGTTAATGGCTATAAACCATGCTGCTAAAGCCATCTTCTGGTTTCAATTTAACTTCACTTTTGCGTGTGGATTAGACTCAAGGATGTTCATACTCACTTAATAATCTCCCCTCTTAGGCACTGCTGAGATTAGTGCTGGCTGCCAGAGCCAGGGAAGGAAGAGGAACATTTAACACTTGTCTTCCTGAGAAGTGACCCCACTTTCCCAGGTCCCAACAGGCAAGGAGAGCTGGAAACCTGGCTGAGAAGCCGTAATAATGTTCTAGGGCAGATGTGTGCTCGGCTGGGTCTCCCCATTGAGCAGATTTGGAGAGATGGGCTCGGGTGATTACCTGATCTTGTGAGTGTGCCAAGAGCAGGGACATGGGGCACCAAGGTCTGTATGTTCTCCTGCAGAACTCCATCCAGCAGGTCATGACTGGATGCCCCAAGTCCTGGTGATGCAGCGTGTGAGATGGAGGTCATCTACACAAACACATCAATGGGCTCAAGCTGACCTCCCAAGCCCAGGGAAGCCCAACACCACCATTGGCCCCAGCATACAGCCCTCAGGGCTTCGCCTTGGCCTTCCCCTGCCCTTCCCTCATCAGACTTGAACATCGTGCAGCAAAAAGATGTTTTTGGAGTACAAGCAAATGTGTCCTGCAAAGTAGTCTAAACATAACATGAGGAAACAGAAACATGGGGCCAGTCTCCGAGAGCAGCAAAAATAACGTGGGGCTCCCCTCACAGAGCTCAGCCCCTTGCCTTCTCTGCAGCAAGGCCCTGGGGACACGGGGATGGCATTAGGCTGGCAGGCCATACCAGGGCTGTTCCTAGCCCAGGAGCAAGTCAGGTGCCCAGCCAGGCAGGGACACACAGCTCCTCCACCATGCTGGGGGATGGAAGACACTGCTGGCTGTGGGGGACTAAGAACTCTGTTTCAGACACGGTTGTGTTGGCACCTCAACTCTGATGGGGCTCCTCATGGCCCTGTGCAGCTCTCCAAAGGACTACTCCTGTTCCTGGAGGAGGACAAGGGGGTGAGCACCTCCCTGACCAGAATTCTGCCCAGCAGACCAGCACTGGGGACTCCTCCAGACACTGGTCATGGTCTTGGTGCCACAGCAAAGGGAAGGCATGGTGCCTCGGGCTTGCAGGCAGGAAAGGTGCTGTGAGCCTCACGCTGGACTGGGAGGATTAGCTATGCCAGAGGACGTTGTGCGGAGAAGAGTAATGAAGCTGGTGAAGAGACTGGAAAAACAGGAGTTATGAAGAGCAGGTTATGGAATGGGGCCATTTAGTCTGGAGAAAGGGAGGCTGAGGGGACACTTCATTGCTCTCTGCAACTGCCTGGAAGGAGGCTGCAGTGAGGAAGGTGTCAGTTGCTTTTCTGAGTTGACAAGCAATAGGACATGAAGAAATGGTCTCAGGTTGCACCAGGGGAGGTTTAGATTGGACGTTAGGAAGAATTTCTTCCCAGAGAGGGTGGTTGACTTTGGGACAGGCTGCCTAAAGAAGTGGTGCAGTCCCTATCCCTAGTGGTATTTAAGAGACGTGTGAATGTGGCACTGAGGGACATGGTTTAGAGATGGGACTTGGTAGGTCGGGTTGGTGTCTGGACTTGTTGATCTTGAAGGTCTTTTCTGATTCAGATGATTCAATGCTTCAATGTTTCTATCAGCAACGTGACCTAGACATGGCCCAAGTTATAGACTTGGTCCAATGGATGTGGTCCACGGGCAACCTGCTCCAGGTGGGTCTGCATGAGCAGGAGGGTCAGACAGGACAACTTCTGGAGGTATCTTCCAATCTCAGCCCTTCTGCGATTCTGTGACTTTCCCTCTCATCAGCCACCAAACATGCTCTTCTTAGCACCATCTCCCTCCTCCAAGTCCTGGTCCCTAGTGAATGCAGCAGCAGGTGGTTCCTCTCTCCCCATCCTTCAGTGCTTGCTCAGAGGACACAGGGACTGCATAGCTCATGGTGGACCCTTGCCAAGGTGGCCCTGCCATTCAGCCCAGATCTGCTGGGCTTGCACACACATTTCCTAGGGGAGCAGCAGGCTCAGACCCCTGTGAAGGTCCCTGTCCTTGGGCCACAGAGCCTCACAGTACTGGTGGCTCTCCAAGGCTCTGGGCTTCTTGGGGCAGCCATGGTGGCTTGCAGGATGCTTCAGGGTCTCCATCTGCAGCTTCAGAGCTCTCCTGCTCATCAGACATGCACAGGCCCCATGGCTCTTCACCTAGGACCGCACTCTTTCATCTCATGTCCAGGGTTTGGGCTCCCGGCAGCCTGGATACTCCTTGTGCTGAAAGGAATGTGATCACATTAGGCAGTCCTCACCAGAGCAGACAGGGTCCTCACCTCCCTGGCTCAGACTCTTGCAGGGATTTGAAGGAAGTGGAAAGGAGAAAAAGGGAACTTTTAACATAAAACATCTGGCATGTTATTCTGCTTTGTACACTACAGAATGGGAGAGAAACATATCCTCTGGGCAGAGGGAAGGAAAGGGGAGATCTCTGGATGTAGCTAGTGACGGGCACAAGACAGGCTGGACAGGGTCTCCATGAGGTCTGTGCTCCCGTGTCCCCACTGGGCATGAAGGGACACAGCCCCAAGGGGACGTGCTCGGAGCCATGCCTGGGGGTGCCCTGCACCTTCTGTCATCTGAAGGTCATCTGGCTGTCCCCAAACCTCGGGACAGAGCAGCCCACAGCCCACGAGCAAGGTCCCGTGTTTCATTTGGGAGGAGGAAACCCAGCATCCGGAGCAGGGGGGAGCTGGGAGGGTGAAGCAGGGCCCAGCAGGCTGCGGGGGGTGTCAGAGAACAGACCGTGCCTGGGATAGAGCTGTGAAATACTTGGTAGGCTCTCAAGCTGGCAGCCAAGCGAGCTCAGATGGACTCAAACATCATTTCCACCTGGTCTGAGAGCCGTCCAGAAGAGAGAGGCAGTGTGCTGAGCAGAGCTGAGATCAGAGCCTTGCAGTGACCCAGACTAATGCTCCCTTTTATCACCCGGCTTTAAACACACGCTTTTATGATGTGCGAGAAAGGGGCATATGGTTCTCTAATTAACTCAAGAGTGCTGAGTTGTGAAGTGCTGTGAGGAAAAGCAGCTACAGCAGAGATGGCAGGGGCAATGTCAGAGCAGGCCCATCCTCTGCCAAGGATCTCGGGGGGAGATGCCTTCAGCAAGGGCACTGCACGTCTGGGGGGGCTTGGACAGCTCTTCTCTGCAAAGTATTTGCCCTTGAAAGGTTTGAGGGAATCCACCCAAAACCTGACAAATATTGTGCTCATACAGTGGATGCTCTCATGCAGCAGTTCCTGGGGAAGCTCGCAGCGGGGCTGGTTGTGCTTTATCCTCATTTTGCCGGTGCTCTGCTCTTTGTGTGTGCATTCGCATGTCCGCACTGCCTGCATCCAGCTGGAGCAGCAGCGTTTCTTAGCGCTTCCCACCTGCCCGTACTGGGCTGCCCACAGCCAGCCCAGGGACCCCCGGGACAGGGAGACACCTTCAGCATTTCCCACATCTCCCCACAGCTATATGTTGTGCTGTTTTACCTGGAAACAGAATTCCTGTGTTTTCTATCCTTGAAAGCAACACTAAATCCTGAATAATTTGGTGTGAGAGGGAAGTGCTTCTTTTGAAAACACGATGGCTGGTTTGGCTGTTCATATTCAGCTTTAAGATATAACCAGTTCCATGCTAGAATGAAAAATTCTGGAAATTTCACTTTGAAATGTGAAATATTGTGGTAATTTTTATTTATTTATTTTTTGTCTGAAGCTTCTTTACCCTGAGGTAATGTTCTACAGTTTAAAAAAAAAAAAAAAAAAAAAAAAAAAAAGCATTAATTAAGTTGAAATATTAGCCACATGCTAGCTACAAATGACATCTTAATTCTTAATTGGCTCAGTTAAGCTGATGCATTACTGTAGGCAATGGGAAATGGGATCTGGTGGCAGAGCAGAGATGAATTTGAAAGTCGTAGGAGAGCTTCATCCATGCACAGCCTCGAGGCCATCAGCCCCTGGTTTTGGCAAGTGGCTGATGCTGGGGCGCTCCTACCATGGGGACCAGGCATCTCAAACCTAAAAACACACCATGTGCACAAGCAGATGGCAGGAGGGACACTCCTTGTTCTGGCCTTGGTCCTGGGAGTAAATGAGACAGCAACAGCGAGTGTCGTGTCACTGGAAATAGGGCACTCGAGGGATGGAGATGCCATTGCTCCAAGGAAGAGGTGAAACTCTGGAAGAGCTGGGAGATGAATGCAGTGATGGCTGTGACCCTGTGCAGAGGGAGACTGTGGAGTTAAGGTGGGGTTTTAACTGAAAGTGAGGAATTTCTGGCCCTACAGAAATGCCCAGACAGAAGGGACTGTGGCTGGACAGTGGGGAAGGACTAGAGACAGCCCAGGCTCTGAGGAGGAGGCGAGGAGAAGGACCACCAGTCTCGGCCCCTCCACCTGCACCGGGGAGCACCGGCAGCACCCACCCGCCCGCCCCAGCCCCGTGCCCTCGCTGCCCCACTTTCCCCCGACGTCTCCCTGCTCTCCCGGCTCCTCTCGTGTCCTCATCTGACTCCTGTTGGCCAGCCTGCCGGGAGGAAGCAGCGTGCGTTGGTGTCGGGCCAGGGCTCCGCTTGTGTTGCAGCTCGCTGCCAGACTGCAGGGCTAGCGGCCGGTCCCGCCCCGGCGCTCTCCCCTCCAAGGGGCTGCGCTCTGGGGCTCGCTGCTCTGCCCAGACAGGCTGGTGGGAACCCAAGGGCTTCGAGACCTGCCAGGTCTGGGCAGCAGCTCCCAGGGCTCCTTGAGAGGGCAGCTAACCCCGACAGGCAGACAGAGCCTGTGGGATGCCAAGAGCTGTGATGGGGCTTGATGGAAGCATGGCTGCTGGCTGGAGGAGTGGGACCACTGTTGGCCAACTGCCCCAGAGCAAGAGGGAAAGGCTGTGCAGTACACAGACCACCAGACAGGATGAGACCAGCAGGGCACAGCCCGTGAGGCGGTCTGGTTGCTGCTCTGGTAGGAGGTGAAGAGCAGCACCGGCTTGGGAAGAGTGGGCTGGAGAGGGCCAGGAGGACACTGGAAGAGCCTTGCAGGAAGATCACTCTGGTGGTGCTTCTGGGGAGATCCTGGCTGGCACTGGGGTGAAATGTGCCCCTGATTCCACCAGCTCAGATTCCCACACCTCCTGTGCCTACACTGCTCCCATCCCTGGTGTTTCTAATGCCAGCCCAGGAACTTCTGGGCCTACTTCTGTCCAGCTCCTCTGCCTTGGTGTCACCACCCCGGGATGCTGGCATCTCCTTGTGGCTACTGCTCTGCAGCACCAAACCCTCTCTCCTCATCTCTCCATGGAGCTCTCCTTTCCCCCCGTCTGCAGATTTTTACACCAGGTTCCCAACCCTCCTCACTCACACCAGCTGGCTGCTGGCTCCTCCAGCTCTCCTTGCCCTGGTTCAGCCACCTCCCTGGCCCAGCCCTGGTCCCCTCTGCCTTCCCCTCCTGCCCCAAGACTGCAGAGTGTTGTGAGGGAAGCCCCCGATATAGCTGGACCACCGACCATGACACCCATCACTTCTCTGGGTTCCTCACCACACCATTAGAGTCACCAACCCCACGCTCACTTTTCCAGCAGCTTGGGCAGAGCCACCAGCTCACACAGCTGCAGCCCTGCTGGAAAGGGTGTTTTAGGGAGATTTCAGTATTTCCCCATCAAGTACACCATGAAATACTGGATTTAATTACACATAAGGTGCTCCTTTGGGAGTCAGACAACAGGGCTGCAGATTTCTCTGAACCAATCTCCTCCTTTGATAGGTGTTTTGGCTCAGGGCACTCAGCTCAAGGTGACCCCATGGCTGAGCAGGTCCCTCCCAGCCCCCAGGTCCCCTTGAAAGGGGACGGGACTCGTCTTGGAGACCTCATGGGGAGTTCCTATTCCTTGCAAGGGCACTCTTTGGCTACGGACATCTCCGGGTTGCTGCTGCTCCAGGCCTTGTCAACATCAGCAAATACATCACTCCTCTTGCAGGGTTTTTCAATCGCCTTCTCCCGACATCACGTGGCTGGAGGAGACTCGGATTTCACTCTGCTGAAAGGAAAATGCTAAGTCCTTCTGGGTGCACAGAAATGCTGCAGGCATAAACCTTACAGCTTAAAAAGCAGAACACAAGAAACCATACCAGTATGTGCTTTTTTTTTTTTCTTTTTTCTTTTTTTTTTTCTTTTCTTTCTTTCTTCTTAATAAGTCTTAATTTGAAGCTCTGCTCATGATTCTTGGGCTCTGACTCATGCTTGGGATAATCAGTGCTCTGGGAGCCGTCGACTGGCATTTGCAGGGTGCGCTGGAGGGAGGGAGGCAGCCCAGCCCTGCCTGCTATATGTTTCCCCTCAACACCACAAGGATCTGGCTGCAAGATAATCGAGCTCCACCGCCTTTTCCTTAGGGCCCCTCTGTGCTACAGACACAAACTTGAGCGCAGGCAGTGTCTAAAGTTCATGTTCTGGCTGAGCGTTACCAGTTACATCGCTGTGCTCAGTTGCCCACAGCTCGCTTCAGTTCTCCCCTTCTGCGTTGAGATTTTCCAGCCTCGGTCTCTGCACAAAGACCATTTGAAGGAAAGTCTCTTTGAACACGCTTTGGCCATTTCAGAGTATGAGGGCAGGGAAAAGCAATATCTCCATAATAAACATACCCATTTTTCTTTCAAGGATACAAAACAATCTTCCAATTTTTAGGCGGCTCTACTCCTGAAACTGCTGGGGGTCAGAGCTGACATCTGGCAGGGAATCAGTCCCGACCGAGAACAACTGTGGAGCCTTCCAGTAAACACTGCGTTTCAGTTGCTGAAAGCTATATCCACCCAGGCACAGCATGCGTTGCAGTGATGGTACCTTTTAATCAACACTTGGAAAGCTCACAAGCAGCCCGAGGAAGGACAAAAACAGCCTCTTGAACGATCTGACCAAACATCCCCGGCACAAAGAGGTTTCAGCAAGCGGGGTGCGCACGGCCTGGAGTTACCTATCAGCAGCAGATGTTTAGCTGTCCTTGAGAAGGACAATGTGAATGAGATGTATGGAGCCAGGACCACTAAATCCCTCCTTGGCCAGCTTCAGATTATAACAGCTCAATGATACATCACCAAAGACTTCCCAGAACTACATAAATACCAAAGAGAATTCGATATAAATCATAGAAGGATTTAGGTTGGGAGGGACGTCTAGAGGTCTCCGGCCCAGCCCCTGCGCAAGCGGGGCTAGCTCCAAAGCCAGGTCAGGGTGCTCAGTGCCTTGTCCAGGCAAGTCCTGAATATGACCAAGGATGGAGATCCCACCAACTCTGCAGCTCATGTCCCAGGGCAACACAACCCAATCTTCACTGGTGCTGTGCCTTAGTGCAAGGAGAGCTAGTCACCTGCGGGGAATGGAGGAGGAGATGAGAAAGAGAGGCAAAGCCTGCAGAGAAGGCACCTGCACAAGCATCCTCTGGTTGTTTGTGCATGGCCCAAAATAGTGCTGGGGTAGGTGTCTGGCCTGAGCAATGACGGTGTTGTCTCCCCTTCACCTCTCTCCCCAAGGCAGACCCCAGTGCTGCAGCCATGTGTTAATAAATATTCCCAAGACACCTCAGGGTCCCTTCAAGGCCACGAGTGATTGATACTGTTTCTTGCGGTCATGCCAAGGCTGAGAACCCCACCACTGCATGTGGCTGCAGCTCCAGCCCTGAACCCACTGAGAAAGACCCCGTGTTGGCAAAAGCTTATGTTGGCAAGACCTCTTTCCATGACGACTGCAGGAAGTGACTGCTGGAGAGAAATGAGCTAATGGAAAGCTGAGACTGGGCAGGGTATGGCTGGTCTCATGTGGGCCCATTCATTACTCGATCAAACGCAGCACACACATACATTGGGACCTTCCAGTGGCTGGAAGGGAGCCTGAGCCTGAGCCCCGGCACCCTTGGGCAGGGCCGGCCATGCTTTTCATGCTTTGAGAAATGTCTGTGCACCAAAAAGCAAGGGGCATAGCTGGGAGCATGACAATCCTACCCACAGTGTGCCCCAAAATGTGGCTCTGCTGAAACATGTCTCATACTGCTCCAGGATGAGGATGGAGATGGAGACCTCCTCCTTGGACCATGCTTAGAGCAGCTAGTGATGCTCTAGAAGGATGCTGGTGTTTTAACAGGAGCCAGGGCTCAATTCACAGATGCTGTGAAGGGCCAGTGGGCTCCTGGAGGGCTGGAGCAAGCAGCAGGTACACCACTGCAAGCACATGCTGCACCCTGGCATCCCGCTGGTGGATTTCACGTGAAAATAGTGAAAATAGCTCTGAACAAGGAAGTTGACAAGTCTGAAGGTTTTGATTACCAGAAATTAGACTGAGCAGAGAGTTGATTTGATTCCCAGGTACTACAGAGCCCTGTCCAGCCTCACAACCTGCCTCCTCCTGCCCCATGCCTCGAGATGCATGCCTCTGCGATGCTGCAGCAGGCAGACTTACAGAGGTCTGCATTTCAGACTGTTTGGGGTGATAACTCATTAGCTAGCAATTAACAGATGGTAAACCAAGGCACAAAAACATAATGGTGCTTGCCCATGGGCAGAGGTGACCTCCCTGTCCCTTGCTGCTTGATTTCAAGACTGTAACACTGGTCCGGAAGATGTGGTGGTCAAACACTAGGCACTTGCTCAGCAGAGGGATGGGGAAGTGAAATGAAAATTTAAGCCTGTACGATGCCAGACAGGACCAAGCAGATGTACCAGCCTCAGCTTCCCAAGACAGCAACAGACCCTGCTCAAGGTGATGCTGTTTGGACCCCAGCATCAGGGCAGGGCAGCAGCAAGGACCTCCATGTCCCCAGTCTCTCCCCACTCCATGACTCCTGGGAGCACGCTGGGGCAAAGTCAGTTTGCCAGACCCAACTTCAGAGCAGATATGGTGGAAAACTGTGCTTGTCGTCACTCTTCACAGACCATGGCCATCCGCCGCGGGGGGAGCAGCCCTCTGTCCCCCAGTTAGCCCTCGCTGTGCTGGCATCCAAACGCAGAGCTCTGGGCTCCTCCACCACCACCAGGTCTCCTCTCCCTCTAGCTGATGCAGCGCAGATCTTCCCGTGGGTGCTGCCCTGGGCATTGGGGGATATCCCCCGCTGCAAATACATCTCAGGTTTGGATAGGGGAAAATGGCCTGACCCAGGAAGGACAATTCTCCATTCCTGCAGGGTCTGCAGCATCAGCTGGACGATGTTGGGTTTGCGCTGGGGCTGGACACCTCTGGGGCCCCCTTCCCCTGTGCGTCGGGTTCTGCCCTTCACACATAGCTTTCCTTTGAGCTATGCATCCCCTGCACTCCGCACAGGCACCGTAAAGTCGTGTCACGCCCGCCCGCATCCCAGAGCGAGCAGCGTTTCCTATGACAACGCCGTAAACACACACGGCGCCGGATGCTGTCCCCCGGGGCAGGTGCAGGACTCCTCCGTAGCTATGGCGAAGGTGTGTTTACGGCGGTGTTTGGCCTGTCGGTGCTACCCCCGGGACAACCGGGGTGCTTGGGCGTGCAACAGCCGGGCAAGGCTGTTGGGGTGTTAATGGGAACAGCGTGTGGCCCACGCCTGCTGGCTGCAGGGAGGAGACCCACAGTGGGGACCGTGCGCTCGAGGCACCCCCAGGGCCACCACCCCTGGTCCACCACGCGCTGCCATGTGGCCCTGGATGCAGTCCCAGGCGTTCTTGCTCCAGGCGGGTTTTCTCACCCAGATATTGCACTATGAAGCAAACAGCGTCTTTTCCACTTGGGCCTCTTGCTTTCTGCCTTCTTCCCTGCTTGTAGAAGCGTGCCCATAACTGTGCCTTCCCGGTGCTGGCCAAATTGCACAGTTTTTCCCCGACACTTTGCAAACTCCAGCGAAAGCTCCCAGCCCTTCCCCATGGGCAGCTCATGGATGGCTTGGCTCTGCCCTGGCCAAATTGCAAAGGGCTTGGATCCCAGTCTCCGGTGTGAGTGCCAGGGGCAGGGAAAGCTTGCCTCGCCTCTATTCTTTCTAGGTACAAAGCATGCTTTCAAAAGTCAGAGCCATTTCACTGGCAAGGGGTGGAAGCTGCTAGAGACGTCCAGCTGCCCCAGTTACAATTCCCAGCAAGGCCACGTTCCCAGCCCTGCTCTCTGCATGTTTTGCAGATACACGTATTGGAGGTGCATCCTCGGGAGCCCGGCCAGTGCCACTAGGCTCTGCATGCCCACGGGTCATGCTGCTGCAGGGCTGCTCCGCACTGTTCCTCACGTCTGTCTGTTCCTGGGCTGCTGCCCTTGCTGGAGCACAGAGAGCTTATGTTTAACATCTGTGCGTCTCTTTCTTCGAGCACTACATCAGTCAGCAGTGAGCATTCAGTTGTGGGGTGCTCCTTCACACCTCCCCCCTCAGCCCGGAGCCTTTCGCAGGGCTGCAGGTGAGCAAAAAATGGGTGCCTGCACAGAGTCCCAGCAGCTCCTGCATGGCCCTCTGTGCCTTGACGTGTCCCAGCGCTGGGTGTGGATGACAAAATGATTTTAAGTTTTCACCTCCTGGATTTCTGGGGGCCACAGCCATCACACTTTCTCTAAAATAAAGTGGGAGCTGAGATAAAGCAAGTGGCCTGGCCAGGAAGGGGAGCAAGGATTCAGCTCACGTCTTCAAGTGGGCATCCAGGCTGGGGACCTAACACCTCTCGCAGGTGGAGAGGAGCCGGGTGGATTTGCAGATAATTTGTGCTCCAGGGGGCTGACAGTTTCCAAAGCCATGGAGGGAGCGCCTGGAGCCGGGGGACACAGGAGGGGTGCAGACGGGGCATTTCCCTGCACATGCTCTCTGTCCCCGAGCTTGCAACGAGAACCTCGAGGTGCCCTGGTGCTGCGTCTGGGTTTGTAGACTGGGGTTAGAGCCGAGTCCAGCACAGCCAGGGCTGCACCCAGTGTGGGGGGATCGGCCTGCAAGGGGGGGAGGTGGTACACGCCGTTCTGCCCCGGAGCAGCCGTGCTCGGCTGCACGCTGGGCAAGAAACCCCCGCGCCGGGGTCTAGGGGCCGCGGTGGCTGTACCCTGACGGGCCTCGGGGTAACCGCTGTGTCCCCAGGACACCCCGGCTGGGGAGGGGGCCGGGCCGTGCTGTGCCCCCCCAGCCGAACGGCCCCGGGCGCAGACGGCTCGTTTTTCTTCGAATTCCCCGTTCTTTCCTCCTGGCGGACACCCCACGGCTGCCACCTAACGGCCACCGCGGGCCGAGCGGCGGGGACACGGCGGGCGGTGGCCGCGGCGGCGGGGCCGAGCCGAGCGCACGGCGGCTGCAGCCGGGACCCGCGGGTCCCTGCCGCCTCCCCGGGCCCCAGCACGGGCCCGGTCGGGGCCGGGCCCCCTCGGGGAAGAGCAGGGGAAGCGGTGCCGGTCCCTGTCCCGGTCCCTGTCCCGGTCTCGGCTCCTGTCCCCACCCCAGTCCCCGTCCCCATCCCGTCCCCATCCCCGTCCCGGCCCAAGCACGGCCGCTGCAGGTGTCGGAGGGCTGGGGACAAACAAGCGGGGACCGAGCTGGGAGAAATCCAACGCCACAGCTGCGGCACTTTCGGCCGCCCCCCGTCAGCTCGGTTCTAATGCCGCTCAGCCCCCCCGTTCCCCACGCCTGCGCTTCCTCCGTCCCCCTGCTGGAGACGGGTCCTCACCTGGCACCCGAGCACGCTCCGGGGGACGCTCCGGGCCCCCGCTGTGCCGGGCAGCCCCCACCCCTGCACCCCGCCGCTGGCCCAGTGCCACCCGGCGTGTGCCACCCCCGTGCCACCCCGGCCCGGCCCAGCCCTCCGCTCCCCTCCGCGCCCCTCTGCTCCCCTCCCGCCGGAGGCTGCCTTGGCAGCTCCCCTGCAATTTTGGCAGCGCCGCACCAGAATTGGAGAGAGCGGCGAGGGAGAGAAATTACAAAAAAAAAAAAAAAAAAAAAAAAAAGGAAAAAAAAATACAGCCCAATAGCCTGGAGAGGCTTGTGTGTTTGCCCTTTCGTCATGACGTAGTGTCCTGTGCCTCTCTCCCCCCTTCTCTCGTTCCTTTTCCCCTCCCTCCTTCCAACCCCCACACCCCCCCTTCCCCTCACATCCTTGGAAGCAACAATTAAGCAGCTCTGGGATAAAACACACTGACTGCGAGAGCACAGGGGCATTGCTTCAAGAGATGGCAAGGCAGGCAGCTGCACCCCTCCTTCCCGGAGTCCTCCTCCTCTTCTCCATCCTCCCGGCTTCCCAGCAAGGAGGTAAGGAAAGAAAAGGCTCCTTCTCCTTAGCACAGGGAGGCTCTGCCCGGACCTCCCCATCCTGCCCCGGCTGAGGAGGGACGAGCAGCCCCTGCCCTGCCCTGGGGACAACTGGGTGCGGCAGGGCAGCCCACCTGGGTGCCACCTCCCCGAAGAGCTCCTTGATCCCTGCATGCCATGCCCAGGCAGGGTGGGATGGCACCCAGGGGGGACGCACAGCTCTCTGGGGCGGCACTGCCAAGCCCATTCCGGGGGGGCTCCAAGGTGCCTCATCCTTCCCAGGCATTGAGGATGCGCAGGCAGGGTGGTCACCGCAAATGCCAGGGGCCAGGGGGCTGGCCCCCATTGCCCCCCCAGTGTGATTGCGGTATGGGCTGGGGGGGTGTGTGTGCGTGCATCCCACAGCCCATGCGTGCAAGCTGCTGCGCGGTGGCTGTGGCAAAGCCCCCAGCCGGGCACCGCTGCAGAGCACCATGGCCCGAGACCACAGTGCCTGGTCTGGCCCCTGCGCCATCCTCTTGTGCTTGTGTCACTGGTGTCGGGGTGGCTGTGTGTGTCCCCAGTGCCACCCAGACCCCGGCTGGGCAGCACTGGCCGCAGGGACTGGGTGACACCTCTGGCACACTCACATGCACATGCATGTGCCGGGGCAGGGGACAAAAGCCACTGCGTGCCGGGGTGCACCCCCTGCGTCCCGCTGCACGGCGGGAGGGAGCCAGAGCAGCTCACGCAGCAGGTGCCTGCCCGCGGGACAGCTCGTGTTTCATGGCGGGGCCATGAGCACGCACCGGGGAGAGCTGCTCCTGGCACAGACTTAGAGCTGCCCACAATGGCAAAACTGGGCAAAGGACTGCGAGGTGGGGACAGCATGCTTTGGGGTGGGACAGGCACCTCTGCTGGGGCTGGGTTGAAGGGGGACGGTGCCCGTCTGCCTGCATGGGGAAAATGCAATGGCTAAAGGGGCAGAGGCAGCAGCAGTGTTGGGGACAGTGCCAGAGCCATTGCATGGGGCCAGCAGAGTGGGGACAAGGCAGGATCCCATGGGCAGGGTGGGGCAGTGCCAGTGCTGAGCCACCCCCTGCACAAGGCAGAGCTCTTGGGGCTGCTGTATGCAGCCAGCAGCTCCATCCACCTGTGCCCTGCTCTGCTCCCAGGACCCTGGCCCCAGGCTGGCCTGTCCCCTGCCATGCACACAGGGTCATCCCCCAGCAGTGCTGAGCCAGGCACCTGTATAGCTGAGCTGCTGTCAGTGCCTGATCCTGAGTAGCTGCAGCCTGGGACCCAGGAGCTGTCCCTGATGGGATGCAGCTCAGTCCTGGCCACTCTCTGTGCCTGGCAGTGATGCTCTGTGCTGGCTTTGCTTAACTGTGGTGGCTTTGCTCACCAGCTCTCACGCAGTTGCCATTTGGGGCAGTCTCAGTGACTTTGGCCCCAGCGTGAGATCCCACAGCAGACTGTGAGCGTCTGGGGCTGCTGGCCCTGCTCCAGACCATGGCTCCCTCTGCAGGGGTGGTTGCTGCTTTGGGAAGCAGCTCCCCGAAGAGCTGGTGTTGGAGGTGGTCCCAGAGCTGTTGGGGACACTGGAAAACATTCCCCCGTGGAGGAGTGACCGATGTCCCTGCAGCCTGGAGTGCTGCTTGGCACTGGGCAGGCTCAGTCAGCCTCGGGGACTGAGCTGGGACAGGGGCATGGCCAGTGGCACCCACAAGGGTGGGGGGGGGGGGGGGTGCAGCCACCCAGAGGGGGCTCAGCCAAGGGGGTGAGCTGGTAGCATTTGGGAGGTTCCCACCAGGGAGGCCCCTGCTGCTCTGCACCCTTCTGGGGAGCAGGGTTGTTCATGGGGGCACACATGGCCCATGGGCTGGATTTGGGCTGCTGCATGGGGAAGCTGCTGTAAGAGGTGCCAAGTGCAGTGTTTGGAGGGGGGGCACCCATCCTCCAATGCCTCCCTTCCCCAGGGAGGACAGAGGGACTTGGGGGTCCCAGCCCTGCACGCTCAGGGGCTCAGGAGCAGCTGGACTGGGCGAAGAGGTGCTGGCAATGGGTACAAAAGTCACCTTCATCTCCTCCAGGCCTGGCCCAGGCAAGGCCACCAGGAGGGTTTGTCAGAACTGTCGGTGTCACCGTGTGTGCTGGGGACCGTCCCAGCTGCGATGGCATTTCCCCTCCCCACCGCCGGGTTTGCTCCCTTTGCAGGAGCCTGCAGCAGGGTGCGGGCAGTCCGCAGGCACCCGGAGATGAATGCTGAGGCTCGGGGGCTGGATGGGAGCCAGGCTCTGGAGGCTGCCTCCCTCTCTCCTGTTAGCTCTCGCTCCCGCCTGGCCTCCCGAGCTGCTACCAGTGGGCTCGAGATGCAGCACAGCTTCAAAGTTGCCTGGAGACTGCATGTTTCCAAAACCCATTCTCCCAAAAAAGCAAACAGCAAGAGGGAAAGGTCTGCCGCGGCTGAGCGCTGAGCCTCCTGCAGGAAGACGGGGCCCCGGGGGCCGCTGCCATGTCTATGGAGGCACGGGGCTGAGGACAACGGGGCAAGGGGCTGAGCTGCACTGGAGCCCAGGCTGTGCGCGTCCATCCTGTTGTGGGTCCTCAGCTGGCTCTTGGATGTGGGAGAAAATAAGCTGTTGAATACAGAAAACATCTGTATTTCTCACTTGGACTGGAATATGCAAGTAACTCTGCAGGTAGTGGAAATAGGATAATAGAAAGAGTGGTCAGACTGAAATAGTGCAGCTGTAGTAGTGACCAAACAGTACAGAAATGTGGAAGAAAAAGCCCATTTTCTATAAACAACACCCCACTCCAAGATCTGAAGCACCTCCATGGGTTATCCCCTGCTGCAGCAGGGGCTGTACATTCAGAGGCAAATTCTTGGAAAGCTTTGGAAGTAGAGCCCTGGGGTGCAGGGTCCAGGCAAGCCCTAGCCCTGTGTGGAGAAAAGGGGATGTGGGAGGAACCCTCCCTTCCCAGCCTGCCGACAGCCTCTGTGCAGGAGCAGACACAGGGCAGGGACCCTTCAGCCCCAGCAGGTCTGTGACTCAGTTTCCCCATCCCCAACGTGCCAAGGGGAGGGCAGAGGGCCCCCATGCCAGGATCTGACCCCAAGCCAGGTGATGGGCAGCACCTACCTGCTCCCTGCAGGGCGAGGGACAAGTGCAGCCGTGGTGACACAGCCCTGGAGCCATCCCTGTAGCCTGGTGTGGCCCTGGTACAGCAGCATAGGGTGCGTGGGTCCGGCCGGAGTGCAGAGCTGACCGTGTTTGGTGTCAGAACTGGCACCCTGCAGGGCTCCTGAGCAACAGCCTCATCTACCCCAGATCCATGCAGTCGTCCTGGCTCGTGTCAAGGCAGGTGGTCCCCATCCACCTCCTGACCTGTGCATGGAGGGGGCTGGTGAACCCCCGGACACCAGCACCTCCTCTTTAACCCTCCAGAACACACACGGCCATGAGGCGCTGGGACCGCGTGGAGCTGAGATGGGAGAGGCATGAGGGGCTGAGCAGGGCCTCTGCAAGCCCCCTGGGGAGCCCCAGGGCAGGCGTCCCCTGGGCCTTTATGTCCCCGCACACCCTGGGAGGACTGTGAGCTGCAGCTGCACAGCCTCCTCCCGGCTTCGCTGGGGGGGCGGGGGGGGCGGCTCTGCCAGGCAGCAATGGGGCAGGGGCCAGGGTGCCCGGCATCCCCCCTGCCAGCACCAGGGTGCAGCCTGGCCGTAGGGACTGCGCCTGGGGACGCTGCGGGGGGTGTCCACGCAGCCGGCCATGGCCATCCCCTCCCGGCGGGGCGGGCCGGGGAGGCCGGGCGATGTGTGGATGATGTCTGGGAACAGGCAAAGGAGCTGGGCTTTGTTTATCCAAGCCGGGCCCCCCCGGGCGCGGGGGGGGGGCAGGCGGGGGAATGTGCCGGGAAAGGGAGCTGCTCCGTAAGCCCTGGCCGGCTGCCTCCCGGCTGGGCTGGGCTGGGGCGGCGGGGCGAGCCGGCCGGTCAGCGGGGAGAGCGATGACCGAGCGCGGCCGCTGCGCTCCGGGGCCGCCAGCTGCATCGCGGCCGGATTCGTGCTCCGAGCCGGCGGCCTGGGGATGCGCGAGGCCAAATCCCGCTGCTTGGCACCACTGGGACACGTCGGCTGGGCGACACGCTGCGTGTGTGTGCTGGCGTGGGGAGCTCCGAGCCCGACGTGTCCCCTGGCGTGCGTGGGGACGGTGGCACGTGTCCTCCACGTGTGTGTCTTGACACTCGTCCTTCGCCTGTGCGTGCATCCCAAGCGGGGTGCACGTGTCCTGATGCCTCTCCTGTGCCTGTGTGCCCCCCGAGATGAGCACCTGTCCCCGTGAGGCAGGGATGGGGCTCTGTCTCTGGTGCTCCGTGTGGTGGAGGACGCTCTTGAGCAGGGTGCAGGGGAGACCCTTGTTCCTGCCATTCCGGGGGCTCCATGTGCAGCAGCGGGTGCCCTGCTGGGTGCCAGCTCTGCCACCCAGCTGCCACCTGTCCCAGGGCTGTGCCACTGCCTGCACCCAGCTTCTGGGGGTGCCAGGTGCCCCCTGGCCACTGTAACCTTCAGAAACCCCCAAATCCTCCTGCCAGCCCCATTAAGAGTCCCCCACAGCCCTGCCAGTCCCACTACAAATCCCGTTGCAAGCCCCCCAGTGCCAGAAAGCCCTGCCAGGAGCAGAGTATCCCCTGCACTGCATCCTTGTACCCCAAACCTTGTTTCCACCCCATCCATTGCCACGATGGAGCAGGGACCATCAATCTGCTGCACGGCGTCCTGCAGGAGACAGAGCAGGTGCTAAGCCAAGCACCCCAAAAGCATCACTGTGGTGTCTGAGCACCACCACTGAGCTCCAGCTCCAGCTGACCTGCCCTGGAAAGCGGAGGGGCCTGGGAGCTTCTCGCTGCGCAGGGATGGACAGAGGGACACAGAGCTGGCAGAGGTGGTTCTGGAGACGGCACTGGCTTCGTGATGGGATGGGGTTTGGGCAGCAGAGCCGGATCCCAGCCCACTCTCTCCCCTGGTGTAGGGACAGATCCTGCTGCCACCCTGCCAGACCCTGGGGCAGTTCCAGACCCCATCACCACTGTATTGCTGGAGAAATGGAGGTGTGCAAGGAAAGGCAGGGAGCTGCCCTCGGCTCTTGCTCTGGGGCTGTGCATCCTGCCTCATCTGGACAGAGCTGCACCCGTCCCGGGGGTGCCCCCGCCACACCCCAGTCCCTCTGGACACACAAATCCCCATGGGGGTTTTAACAAGGGTCTGTTCTCTTGCAGGGGTTCCTGGTGCTATCCCGGGAGGGGGAGTCCCAGGAGGAGGCTTTTTCCCAGGTAAGGGGATGGGCAGGCCCTTGGGGGGACACCCAGGGCACCTCTGAGCCCAGCAGAGCAGGACCAGGGTGCTGGAACACCCTGCCCTGGGCAGCTGCAACACCATGGCATGGGGCAGGGCTGTGCCAGCCTTACGCTGGGGGTCACCAGCCCAGGGCTGGCATCTCCACAGCCCTGGCCACAAGAGGCAAAGGCCCAGGGTGACAGCTTGTCTGTCTCCAGTGCTCTGGCTAAAGGCCTGGGGACACCACAGGGGACACCCCATCTGCTTGTGTCCCCAGACTCCCAGCATGGGCAGGGCTGGGTGGGAGCTTGCAGGGGTGGGTGCTCAGACTGTGTCATTGCTTGCAGGTGCTGGGGTCGGAGGTTTGGGAGCAGGTGAGTGCCGGGGACCCTTCTCTGGGATGGGCAGGGGGTGGCAGGGCAGAGGCTCAGCCTGTCCCACCTGGTGTCCCCATCCCGGGATGCCTGCAGAGGGGACACACTGCAGGAGGGGCACACCTGACCGCTCTCCCTCACTCTCCCCCAGGGCTCGGGGCTGGAGGAAAACCTCTCAAACCAGGTAGGAAGCCTTTCCCTCATCTCTCACCGACTGCCAGCAGCCAGGATGCAGGAAGAGGCTGTGGGGACGGGATGTTCCCTGGCACCTGCCCACGCTTTTTGCCCTGCCCTGCTGTGCTCACCAAGCTCTCGACAGCTGAAAGGGCTCTGTGTGCCTTCATCCTTGTCCCCAGCTTCAGCGTGCTGCCACCTCCTCTCCAGCTGTCCCCAAGCCCTGGTCCTCAGGCGTCCCCTGCCTGCCTGCACTTGTTGCTGGGCAGCTTTTGCTGGTTTTTTTCTGGCCTAGAGAGGAGGGGACAGGCAGGGCCACCACTAGGACAGGGAGGGGATGCAGGCAGGAAGACGCACTGCAGTGGGCCTTCTGGGGGACTCCAAGCCTGGGGCAGGTCAGGGACTGCCAGGCACAGTTGGGAGGTGCTGGGACAGCATGGGCTGGTCGGTTTGGTGCTGGTGGAGATGCCCAGAGCCCCATGGCCCGGGGGGAGATGCTCTCTCGGATGGGGACCACTGTGCCTGGGGCAGGGTGCGCCAGCCTCATCAGCCCAGCTCTGCGCCGCAGGAGCGCCAGCCCCAGGCGGGGGCCTGCAACCTCCGTTTACTCAGATTTCAGTTTGTGGAAAGAAAAACAAGGCCCTTTATTTCGGCGTAATTAAAACCAAACGCGATGCAGCCGCGAAGCCCCAGCCGGAGCGGTGTCCGCGCGGTGAGCCAAAGGCAGTGGAATTTGCGCCTGGAGGGAGCGAGCGCTGATTAGCCCCAGATGTTGGAAGGCAGCGCTGGCCCAGCCGGAGGGACTCATTCCTCAGCCTGAAACATCTCGGCTCTGTCCCCTCGTGGCCTGGCGGGGTGGGGGGTGGGCAAGGCGGAGAGGAGAGAGAAGGGATGGCGGCGGAGATCGGGTGGGGACGCGTGCCCCATGCCACCATGGCTGGGTCCTGTCCCTGTCCCCCATGCCCATCCCTGGGGCCGTGGTGGGCTGGAAGCGCCGGCAAGCGAGGCGAGACCTCTGGAGCAATCTGTGCCGCTGGGATGGTGCAAATGGGGGCCTCCTGCTCAGCTGGTCCTGGTGGGGACCCATCCTGTGCATATCCCCATGCAGCACGATGGCTGGATCCTGCCCTCCCTGCTTTGCACAGGGAGCAAGCAATGGGGTGGCTGGCAGGCGAAGCCCACAGCTGGATGCTGGAGCTGTGTGGGACGGGGACGGGCAAGGGTGGCAGCACCTCAGCCCCTTCCCTGTCCCCGGGTGCTTCTGCACCCCCCAGCCTCCCTCAGCCCGCTTCTCTTTCCAGGGGTCGGTGGCCTCGGGGGACTTGGCCCTCTTGGCCTCCAGCCAGGTGAGCATGGACAAGGACTGTCCCCAGTGCAGTGTCCCCAGAGAACCTCCCCAGGGACTGCGGGTGGCTCATCCCCATCGGCTGTAGGGAGTGAGGTGGCTCCACCACCACTTCCACCCACATGGGCAGGCTGGTCAGCCCCATGCAGCAACAGGGGAGGGGGCCCCATGTCCCCATGGGGCTGGCAGCAGGGTGACAGTGCCCACATGTGGCATGCACAGCAGTCCGAGACACCATGGGGTGCCTGGGCGGCAGGGGTGCGGAGGGGAGCAGGTTTTGGAGGGGATGTAGGGAGAAGAAGTGCAGGGCACAAGCCAGGCTGGCACCGCAGAGCTGTCCCCGTGCAGATGCCACCTAACCCTGCCTTGCACTGCCTCATGCCAGCTTGCCACCCCTCACCGCCACCGCAGCCTGGGGGTGCAGGCAGCTCCTTGCTCCCCAGGGCTCACCCTGCCCCTTCTCCCCTTGCAGGTGCTGCAGGTCTGCTCCCAGGAGGTGCCTTCCCCGGGGGCGTCTTCCCAGGTGCTGCATCCGCGGCCGCTCTTAAGGCTGCTGCGAAAGCTGGTGAGTGCTCAGGGTGCCTGCTGCCATGCTAGGGGGCAACACTGGGCTTGGGCATCCTCAGGGCTCTGGGGGTCCCCTCTATGCCCTGCCTTTCCTGAGGATGGGGGGCTGCAAGCAGGAGATGCTGCTCTCTCTGCCAGCCCCACCTGGTGCCTGCTCTTGTGCTGAGAAAGGGGCTTTGGTCAAGCTGGAGCCACCAGGAGCATGAAGCCCCCTGCCCTGGGGGATCCCTTGCCCAAAACTGGGGGACCCATCTCCGGTGCTCCTCCAGGTGTCCCCTGGGCCCATCCCTTCCTTTGGCACCTCTCCGGCCACCCGCAGCCCAAAGGTCTCATCTCACCCTGTGCCCTCCTTTTCCCAATGTCCCCAGGTGCTGGTCTTGGTGGCGTGGGTGGAGTTGGTGTTCCTGGAGGCCTCGGGGTCTCCGCAGGTAGGAAACGCCCCGTCCCCGCATCCCGAGCCCGCGGCAGCGCTGTGTGGGTTCTCAGGGCTCTCTGCCACCCGCAGGTGCTGTGGTGCCCCCAGGAGGGGTACAGCCTGGGGTCGGCGCGGCAGGGAAGCCCCCCAAAGTACCAGGTGGGTGCACAGCCCAGAAGGGGCTGGTGGCGGTGGGGAACTGCTCCGGCTGGGGGCTCACTGCTGCCTTTTTCATCCTCCAGGTGCTGGCATTCCTGGAGCCTTCCCAGGCGGTGGCGTGCTCCCTGGCGCAGGTGAGCTGGGGTCCCCATCCTGCGGCAGCACCCCAACCTCTGAGGGGGTCCCTGTCCCATGGGAACACCCCATCATCTGAGTGGGTCCCTATCAAAGACAGTAACCCAGCCTGCAAGGGTGGCCCCATCCCTTTGCATCATCCCAACATCCGATGGGGCCCCCATCCTGTGGGAACACCCCAGCTTTCAAGGGCAGCCCCATCCACAAGCAGCACCCCAAGCTCGTGGGGTTTTCCTATCCCACAGCAGCACCCCAGCCTCCAAGGGGGTCCGCATCTAATAACATTGCCCAAACCTCTGAGGGTGTCCCCATCCCACTGCAACACCCCAGTCTCTGAGGGCATCCCCACCTACCAGCAGCACCCCAATCTCCAGGGGGGTCCCCATCCCAGTGGCCGACCCTCCTAGCTGGCATTGGTGGTCTCATGGCCAGCTGTGCCCTGGCCTCATGTCCCCATCCCAATGTGCTCAGTCCTGCTGGGACATTGCTGCCAGCCGGCCTGGCTGTCACTTTTCCTAAAGTGACATCGCCATGGTGCCAGAGGTAGGGGCCTGTGGGAGCAAGCGGCACCAGCACGGGACACGGAGGGGAGCTGGCGGGGTCACGCGGGGCCAGCTCGCCCAGCCAAGGGCCGTGGGGGGAGGAGACGGGTGGCGGGGGTAGGAATTCCTCACTGCAAAGCAATCTGGGGAGGAAAACTTGTGAAAACAACATGTTTCGACATTGTCAGAATGGGAAGTGTGTTGTTGCTGGTCAGGAATGTCTTTCCATGTCTGAAAATGCGTGAGTTATAATGAAAGACATTTGTAAAAGGGGGGGGGGGGGAGCTGGAGGGAAAAATACAAACAAACAAAAAATCCCAACCCAAGGCAGAACAGCACCCAGCAACACTGTTTTTCCCTGGTTGCCTCTGGAGGGTGAGAGCTGGGGGTGCAGGACCCCACCTCCAGCCTGGGGGGGCTCAGGTGCCCCATGGCTGGGGCTGGCTGCGGGGAGCGCGTCCCCTCTGGCTGTGCTGGTGCTGGGCGCAGGGTGTCCCGCACACCCCTGGGTGCTGAGCCAGGTCAGGCTGACAAGGATTTGGGTGGTGGGGGCGGTTGGCTTGGGGCAGGATCAAGGTCTGGAGGGCTTTTCCCTTGCACCCAGCCAGAGAGCGTGGGTCCAGGTTACCAGCAACACCACGAGGCCCCACCACACTCACCCATCCCCTCTGCTCTCCATCCCAGGTGTCCGCTTCCCTGGCGTAGGGGTGCTGCCCGGCGTTCCCACCGGCACCGGCGTCAAAGCGAAAGGTCCAGGTATGTCCCCACTCCTCCGCGCATGGCATGGTCCAGGGCTGTCCCCAGGCCACCCCCCGGGCTGACCAGGCAGGACATCATGGGCTCACGGGGGCATTTGTGTCTCTCCCCAGGAGCAGGAGCCTTCGCAGGAATCCCCGGTGAGTGTTCCCTCTCTCCCGCCTGTCCTTCTCTTCCTTTCCAAGCTTCTCCATCACTGCCGTGGCCTCCTCACACCAGAAGGTGCCTCAGGGGCTTCCCAAGCCGTGGCCGGGGACCCGGGGTGCCGCGGGCACCCCCCTCTCGCAAGGTCTGGTGGCAGCCTGGGCAAGGGCTCCAGGTGAGCGTCTGCTGTTGGCTTTGCAGGACTGGGAGGCTTTGGAGGCCAGCAGCCCGGAGTCCCTCTGGGGTATCCCATCAAAGCTCCCAAGCTCCCAGGTAAGCGGCCACAGCCAGCAGGGGTGCGGGTGAGGGCCCCAAGCAGCGCCAGGAGGACCCCACATCCTCACTGCCCCGGGCCGAGCCCCGGTGGCCCTGGGTCCCCCGGACCCAGCAGTGCTGGCGCTGGTAGGGGACAGCAGGACGGAGCCGGCACCGCTGGGCGGGCGATTCCAGCTGCTGCCCACAGTCCCAAGGGCAGATCCTGCCCGGGGCTGCCGCTGCTCCTGCTCCCGGCCCCAGGGTGATGCTGTGCCTTCCGCGGGCTGCCAGGCGTGCCTTGGACAAGCAGGCACGCTCTGGGGATGTGCGCTGGGCAAGGCCATCCCAGGCTGGTTCCACAGCCCCCTGCTGGCACCAGGCACATCTTTCCAGGAATCCTCTGCTTCCTGTGGCTCCTGGGGGCCAGGGGATGTCCTGGGCATCACCAGACGCTCACCCAGGCTGAATGTCCCCTCTCGGGGACTGCTAACCAAGGCCACCACCAGCAGGCTGGCAGTGGGGACGGAGCACGAGGCAGGTCTCCCTCCTCACTGTCTGCAGAGATAATGCTCAGCCCCAGCCCAGGGGCGTTCAGCACCCCTTTCCCAGCCTGTGCTGCTCCAGTGGCATCTGTCACCTGTCCCCACACTGGGTGCCAGACCTGCCTGTCCCCAGCCAGCCCTGCCCAGCAGGGACAGCAGCAGGATGGCAGTGCCAGGTGGCAGGGACCGGGTGGCACAGCCTGCCCGGGGATGCCAGCAGCTGGTGGGCCCACCCTGGTGACATCCAGGGCAGGAAGAGGGGAGCCAGATCTGGCCAGGGATCCACATCCCTGGGGTGCCAGAGTGAGGGTAGGTCCACGGGCTTTATCCTGGGGTGGAGCCCACCCCGGGGCACACATCCCTCCCCACCACGGGCGCCAGACCCAGCAGCTCCGCCGGCTTCCCCCGCCAGGGCCCACGGCCGCAAGCGGCAGCAGAAATACTTGGCCAGCGCCCGCTTCCTCCCGCAGAGGCTCGTTACGCTCGTTAGGGCGACCCAGCCCCGTGGAGATCGGATGCCGTCTGGCCGCCTGGCCCCAGACTGCCTTTCATGGGGTGCCTGGTGCAGGCACCTGGCCACGTCCCGGCGGCCCCACCAGTGGCCTGCAGCCCAGACGGGGCTGACCCACTTTCTGGGGAGCTGCCGTGCCGAAATCGGAGGAGAGAGCCCCACCAGCAGCGAGTGGCTGCGTCGCCCCCCTCCTTCCCTGGGGACCCCTGTCCCTGTGGCTGTAAGGCAGGCAGTGGCAGTGGTGCCACCAGTTGAAGGGTGCAATAGGATGGCGGTGCTGTCCCCCAGTGCGGTTTCAGGTGCCGGGTGCATCCCTGTTCTCCCCGGGATCTCGCCTTGTCACTCCCCAGCAGCTTGCTGGGCTGGCAAGCCCACACTGGGCTGGCTGTCACAGCTGTCACGGCTCTTGGTTTGAGCAGGGCAATACTGCAGGTGGGCTTGGGTGCTGCTGAAAGATGTGTGACATGTCCCTGTGTCCCCCGTGTCCTCTGCACTGCATGCTGGAGCTGGTGAGCACAGGGCAAGACGAGATGAAGGGAGAGCACTGAAAATGACATGTTCAGAGGAAAGTCTCCTTTCTGGAGAGACTGCTGAAAATGCCCCAGGCAGCTCCTGCTCCAGGCTGCCCTGACTCAGGAGGGGTCCCCAAGGCCACCCCACTTGTGGGGGGTGCAGGCTGATGCAGTGGCTGAAATCGGGGTCCCACCTGGTGTCGTAGGGAAGGGAATGGTGCCCCAGTGCCCAGCCACACCAAGGTGATCTCAGGGCTGGGAAAATCGGTTCCCATGCCAGCTGCTGTGTCCATCGGCACTGGTGACACTGGTGGCTGTCCCCGTGCTGGTGCCAAGGGGGTGAGCACCAGCTGGGTGGGTGGCAGTGGCTCTGTGGAGCTGGTCTTGGACCAGCAAAACCCCTGGAGTCCCAAGGGCTTGGGCCTTTGGTGCCACCTCCACGGGTGTCACTCAGTCAGTGCCGGGCGGCTCTGGGGCGAGCGAGGTGCTGGTGGCGCTGGGTGCCACTGGGGACCCCGGGCAGGGCTGCCAGATGCAGAGCTCATCCAGCCTCGTGTGGAACCCAGTGGGAATGGCTGGTGGGGGGTGGGGGGGGAAACGTGGTGTGCACATGTGGCTGCTGGAGGGGACGCCTGGAGGGACGCCTTCTCACCAGCATCCTGGCCACAGGCGCTGGCCCTGCCCGTGGCTGAGGAGCTGGGTGTCCACAGGGCACCCATGCCGTGTGGTCCCAGCTGCCACCATCAGGGACACGGCAGCTTGTCCCTGCTCCTTGGGCTGCGGCCACTGCCACGCAGAGAGGCGGGCATCCCCACGCTGTCCCATGTGACGGGACGCCTTCTTTCGCAAGGAGCCATCTCCCCGGCCGCGATGTTCCTTCTTGTAATCCCCCCCCCCCCCCCCCCGTCCCTTCTCACCAACCTCCTAATGAGGTCACGTTTCAGTAGAGGCTCCCAAGCCCTGATTCCAATTAAAGCCTCGCATTTGGAGCCAGCCTTGGTGCAGCCAGCTGGGTACAGCTCTCGCCGCGGGGCTCCTGGGGGGCCCCCTGCCGAAGCGGGGTCACGGCAAACACATGCTCATGTTGGAAACCAGCTCTGCGTGCTGCAGCCCTCAGCACGGGGCTCACTTCTGGAGCTGCTGTGGAGAGGGGCACCTCCGGGAGGTCCCATCACGAGGGGGGGGGCGCACCCCAAAAAGGACTTTCCTGACTTGTAAGGAGCCCCAGTGCTGAGGGCTTGCATTGCACAGCTGGCCGGCTGGCAAAGAGGGGCTACACCACGGGGCAGAGGGGGCACGGCCACTGGCAGCCAGGTGCTAACCAGCCGCCTTCTCTCCTCTCCAGGTGGCTATGGATTGCCCTACAGCACTGGTAAGCTGCCCTATGGTGAGTGCTCATAGCCCTTGCTCCATGGTCGTAGCTCCTCACAGAGCCTGGGCTGTGCGAGGGGCACCCTGACCCCGGGCAAAGCGACCCACGCTGGGTGGGGGCGCAGGCAGGGCAGAGGGATGGGGATGGCGTGGTGCCCACGGGCACCCCCCCACTGCTGGGCATCCCGTGCCATGGGGCCAGCAGCCAGCAGCTCTCAGCTCATGCTGGCTAGGATATGTCCTATGTCCCGTGCTGCAGCCAGCTCTGCCTGGGGGGGTTTGAGGCGGCATCTCCAGCCTGGGGCTGGCTCAGGTGTCCCCAGCACGTCCCCAGCTGTGGGGCTGGAGCTGCTGTCTGCCTTGCCTCTCCTCTTGAGGGCCAGATCCTGACCTTGTTGTGCTTTCTCTTTGTGTTTGCAGGTCTCGGACCTGGTGGGATAGGAGCAGGACTTGGTGCTGGAAAGGCTGGGTACCCCACTGGGACGGGTACGACCCCTTCCTCAGCAGTCCTGGGGGGTGGCAGGGACCTACAGAGTATGGCAGGGGGAGCAAGCACCCCCTTAGCTTCACCGGTCACTGGATGGGATACTCGGCATTGTCTGGTGGCCCCAGGGTGGCCAGAGAGGGGCTAGGAACAGCATGGGGTAGGCTGTGTCACCTCACTAAGGAGAGGCGGCAGCTGCTGGTGGGAGGCACTGGTCCCCAGGACTGGGGGGGCTGTGCTGGGATGGCCACAGGCCCTTAGCATCTCCTTGTGTCCTTCCCCAGGAGTTGGAGCACAGGCGGCAGCAGCAAAAGCGGCAGCTAAGTACGGTGAGTCACCCTCTGTGGGCACAGACAGGGCCCGTGTCCCCACCTGGGTTGCTGCTGTCCCCCTCCCAGGTTGGGGGAGGGAACAGTGGTGTCCCCTCCCCAAGCTGACACCCCCTTTTCCCCCTACAGGAGCCGGTGTCCTGCCCGGGGCTGGCGGCATCCCTGGGGTGGGCGGTGTGGTGCCTGGCGTCGGCGTTGTCCCAGGAGCTGGAGGTGAGGCTGGGCTCAGCCCTGGGGTGCGGATGCTGATGTCCCATCCCCCCCCATCCCACACCCCTGACTCTCTCCTGCTACCCTGGCAGTTGGAGGTCCTGCGGCTGCAGCGGCAGCAGCGAAGGCGGCGGCGAAGGCAGGAGCCTACGGTGAGTCGCTGCTCTCGGCACTGCTGAGCAGTGCTGGCATGGCTTCACAGGGTGCTTCCCTCCGGGATGCTCGCCCAGCCCAGGCTCCTGCATGGCTCCGGCGTCTGCGTGCCCAAGCTTGGGGCGAGTTGATCCCCTCTGCTGAGCCACTGTGGGCTACAACCCCCGCTCCCCCCCAGGCTGCAGGGGGGCTTTCCCCCTTCATGCAGCGGCTTGGCATTGCAAAGCCTCCGCTGCCTGCTCTGGAGGACGTGGGGATGTGGCAGGTCCAGGCTGTGCCGCAAGGCAGTGACAGCTCCTGCAGTCCCGCCGGGAGGGCGTCTGCAGAGAGCCATGGCTCATGAGCAGAGGGACAAGCTCGGCTCTGCGGATCGCATGCTCGCTGCTCCCCTTGTTGGCAGAGGGAGCTGGTTTTGCAGGAGCAAGCACGCGCTCATTGGAGCATCCAGAGGAAATGCGTCAGCCCCGGGAGCAGCTGGGATTTACAAGCCCATCCTTGGGGGACCTCGGGGTCCCGCCAGCTGCCACCAGCTCCCGAGCGGCCACGTGGGCTCCCAGGCTGGGAGCTGGGAATCCCCTGCCCGGGTACGTGTGTGTGGCAGGGCCATCGCACACGCAGGAGTGGAAGCATCCCGGGGCTCGGTGCGGAGCAGCAGCCAGTGAACATCTGCTGCCAGGGGGATTTGCTGTTCCTGGAAGCCCACCCCATGCCCGTACCTGCTGGGCAAGCGGGAGCGCATCTGCCCCGGCCTCTGGTGCACCCCTGGGGGATGCACATGTGGGCACTGGTCCCTTAGCAGACATTTTGGAAGGTGCTGAGCCCGTTGATGCTCCAGCCTCTGGCTTTGCTTGAGGGGTCCACAGCCACATGCTCTGGGGGCGGCAGCATGGGGCATTTTGGGGTGCTCTGACTGCTCTGCTTCCCTCCAGGTGCAGGGGTGCTGCCCGGTGTCGGCGGTGTGCCAGGCCTAGTGCCTGGTGTCGGTGGTGTCCCCGGCTTGGTGCCTGGTGTCGGAGGTGTCCCCGGGGTGGCAGGTGACTGTTCCTGTGAGTGCTGTCCCCACTGCGGGTGGCACGGGGCCAGGTGGCTCAGGGTCCCTCTCTCTCCTGTCCTCAGGAGCTGGAACGCCAGCAGCAGCAGCAGCAGCAGCAAAGGCAGCTAAGTATGGTAAGTACTGTAGGGGTCAAGGAGACCCCCGGCCACCCCATTATCCTGGGGACTTCTCCGTGGGACTTGGGGTGCCTCAGGCAGTTGCCTCTGCCCTGGAGATCACTCCCGGAGGATCTTCATGGGGAAGCATCCATCCCTTTGTCCTCTGTGCTGCTGTGCCTGGGCTCACCTTTGACCCTGCCTCTGTCCCTCCCCAGGTTTCTGCAGGCCATGATGCCACTGGTGTTTCATGGGGGTGAATGGATGAGAACAAACTGACTTTGTTTGGTTCTTGTCTGAAATTTTTGGTTTTGTTCCAAAAACCAGTGGGATCCGGCAAGCACATCTGACTTCGTCTAGCAGGACCGTGGTCCCCAGCAGGGACTGACACCCCAGCACCTCCCGCAGCAGTGAAGCTGAGAGGCTGGGCTTGGGGAGGAGGCACAGTGGAGGGCTAAACCATTGCTGGTCATTTCTTTCATTTGTTTTCTGCAACATGCAGGAAGAAAAAAAAAAAAAAAAAAAAAAAAAAAAGCAATAAGTGGATGGGATTTAGGGAGAAAACTGGCAATCTTCATGGCCTCTGCTCTCACACACCAGTGAGCTTTTCATTACTGAGCTTCTCCCTAAATCACAGCACTTCCAGGTGGCTACTGGGGGCCACCAGCCCCTTCTCTGTGCCCTGTTGGGCTGAAAGCCTCCATCTCCTCATGCTGAGGATCATCTGGAGCCACCCGTGGCATCATTCCCCATGCTGGTGACTTCCCAGCCTCTTGGGTGACCCAGCACCCGGTGCGTGTCCCAGCCGCTTGCAGGAATGAGGCAGGGGGTGCTTCCCCCCATAGCATGATGGCAAGGGCAGACCTCCCTCCGTGTCCCACGGCTCAGCCACTCCAAGTTCTCTCCTCTCGCTATCTGCAGGAGCCGGCGTTGGCGTTCCTGGTGTTGGTGTTCCTGGCATTGGTGGCGTGCCCGGTGTCCCCGGTGTCCCCGGCGTGCCTGGTGTCCCTGGCGTGGCTGGTGTCCCTGGTGTGGTGCCTGGTGTCGGAGGTGAGGGGAGGGGCTGGCACAAGGGGACAGCGTGGTGCCAGCCTCTCTGCTCCCCCTGACATGCTTCCTTCTGTCCCCACAGTGGGTGGCCCAGCAGCTGCTGCCGCAGCGAAGGCTGCAGCGAAAGCGGCCGCATTTGGTGAGAGACCTTTGTCCTTTGCGCTGGGAGGGAGGGAGGGAGGGGTGGTACAAATGGCTGGGGTGTGGGGCTTGGCCGCATCCCTGGTCCTCTCGGCAGGAGCAGGGTACCTGCCCGGGGCAGGTGTGCTGAGGGTTGGTGTGCTGAGGGTTGGTGTAACAAGGATTGGTGTAACAGGAGCTGGTGTTCCTGGAATCGGAGTTCCTGGAGTCGGAGTTCCTGGAGTCGGTGTGCCTGGAGTTGGTGTGCCCGGAGTCGGAGTTCCTGGAGTTGGTGTGCCCGGAGTTGGTGTGCCCGGCGTCGGTGTGCCTGGTCTGGTACCCGGTGAGATGCTCTCTAAGGGATGCTCAGGGATGTCTGTGGTGGTGCTGGCCAGTAAGCACTGGCGTGGCCACCGTGGGCCGTCGCTGCCCCTCACTTTTCCCCTCTCCCCCAGGAGCTGGCCCTGGTGCCGCCGCTGCTGCCAAAGCAGCCGCCAAAGCAGCCAAGTACGGTAAGACGGGCTGGCTCCAGGGTTATCGCACGTCCTGCCTCCTGCTGCCTCCCTGCTCCAGGCTGCTTCCCCAGCTGGGGCTGAGGCACTGCATGGGGACCCCATGGGTCGGGGTGAGGGGTGGAGGGGTGAGAACTCTGTGCGAGGGATGAGGTCCTGGCCGTGTCAGGGGATGCTCTCCCGAGAGATGGTCTGCATGGAGGCTCCTAGGTCCACCATCCATGTGCCTTCTCATACATTTATCCATCCACCCTCCCTTCTACCCACACATCCACACCACCATTCCCGTATCCCCTCATCCCCTCACCCACCCACCCACCCATCCACACCACACCTCCATCCACCCTCCATCCACCCACCCATGCACAACTCGTTCCCTCTGTTCACCTCACCACCCATCCATCCATCCACCATCTATTCCACCATCCATCCACCATCCACCCACCATCCATCCCCCCACCCACTCCACCATCCCTCCACCATCCCTCCCACCCGCACCCCACCATCCCTCCGCCCACCCCAGCTGTCCATGCTCCTCTTGCAGCCACCGTCTCTCTTCCTGAGCCGGAGCCCCAGTTCTTCTCTTTCTCCTTGCAGGGGTAGGTGGCCTGGCTCCTGGCGTGGGTGGCCTGGCTCCTGGCATAGGTGGCCTGGCTCCTGGTGTGGGTGGCCTGGCTCCTGGTGTGGGTGGCCTGGCCCCCGGCGTTGGAGGTGTCCCAGGTGAGGCAGGCGGTGGTAGCAGCTGGGCTGGCACTGGGACGGGGCTGGGGCAGGACGGTGGTCTCAGACTACCTCGGTGGTCTCCGCCACCTCGGGGCCATCTGTTGGCGGATGCCAAGGTGGCAGGGATGGGCTTCGCCCAGCACTTCTGGGGAGGCTCCCCCCAGGGACACTGACCCTTTTCTCACTGTTCCAGGAGTCGGAGGTCCAGCAGCAGCAGCAAAAGCAGCAGCCAAGGCAGCCAAGTACGGTGAGTTGGGCACATCTCCATGCAGGGCAAGCGGGTGCTGGCACGGCACTGCCCCAGCCCCACGCAGCCCTGTGGGTGTCTCACCCCCTCTCCCGCAGGTGCCGGTGTCGGAGGGGTGCCAGGCGCAGTGCCCGGTGGTCCCGGTGTGCCAGGAGTGACACCCGGTGTCGGCGGCGTCCCCGGGTTGGTGCCAGGCGTGGGGGTACCCGGTGCCGGCGTTCTCCCTGGGGCAGGTGAGAGCAGCACCACACGCAGATGTGTGGGGTGGGTGGGATGGGGGGCGCGGGGGTGCCTGTCATAACGCGGTGCCCTTGTTTGCTTTGCAGGCATCCCCCAAGTAGGGGTGCAGCCAGGTGCTAAGCCTCCCAAGTTCGGTACGTATCGCTGCCACCCGTCCCCAGCCTGCTCCCCCTTGGGCACCCCGTGTTGGTATCGGGGTGCTGGCCACTCTTCATGTCCCCACATGCCCTGCGGAGCCCAGGGCATGGGGGGGGTGGTATGCTGTCACCCCTGGGTGCAGAGTGCCACCCGGTACGGTGGCTTCTGCCACCCCGGTCTCCCCAGGGACATTTGCCTCCCGCCCTGCACTGCCTGCAGCAAGGCACCACGCAGAAGGCCTCTGGGTCTTCCTGCTCTGGGGGCGGTGGGACGGGTGCCAGAGCCACCCCCGGGGGTTCACTGCCTCCCCCAAGCTCCCCGTGCAGGCTGGGGGGCCATGGTCTCACTGCCTCTCTCCAACAGGCGTTCCCGGGGCCGGAGTCCCAGGGGTCGGTGGCATCCCAGGTAGGTGCTGTGCGGGCAGGGGGTGCTCCCCCAGGGCATGGGGCTGCATCAGGACGGTCTGGGCTTGTGTGGGGCTGGGTGAGCAGCAAGTTGGTCCCCGGGTTGGTTCTGGAGCTGTGATGCTCCCTGCAAATCCCCCGCCGTGTGAGCCAGGAGCGATGGCAAGGCCAGTGCTGCCATGCCCAGTGTCCCTGGTCCCCACCTCCCACCCTGGCCCAAATCCCTGGGCGCAGACCCCACAGCCCCGTGCTGCATCCCCACGGTCACCTGGGAGCGCTCACCCAGGCTCCTCACCACAGGTGGCCTCGGAGTTGGTGGCCTCGGAGTTGGTGGCCTCGGAGTTGGTGGCCTTGGTGCTGGTGGCCTTGGTGCTGGTGAGTGGTGCTGGTGGGCTCGGTGCTGAGGGTCCCGGGGACAGAGGGATCTGTGCAGGGTGCCGAGAAGGAAAGGGCATCGGGGGGATGCAGGAGATTCAGGACCCTCCTGGCTGTGACCCTGTGAGCCGGGATTTGGGGAAGCAGTGCCCAGCTGGGTGCTGTCCCACCCTGAGGGAGCTGGGGCACCTCTGTGGTCCCATGGCATGTCCCCACCCTGCTGTCACCATGCCCTATCTGTGCATGCCACCTGCCCAGGGGAACAATGGGAGGGGACAGCCCCCACCAAGCAGGTACCAAGGGCCCCAGCCCCAGTGCGTCCCAGGCTGTGGGGCAGGGGATGGTACGGCACAGTGTCCCCAGTACGTGGAGACCCTCTGGGCTGGTGGGGGGCTGCACTGACACCCACTTCTGCTGCAGGGCTCTTGTTTCCAGGAGCTGCTGGAAAACCTCCCAAGCCAGGTAAGGAGTGGGGACGGCCCTGGCCAGTGGGGTGATGTCCCTGTCCCCATGGCCGCCACCCTCACTGGGGCTCTCTCTTCCCGCAGGTTTTGGTGTTGGGGGACTGCAGCCAGGTGAGTGCAGGGGCCGGGGCCCGGGGTGGGACCCTGTCACCGACTGCACTGCCCCGCTTGCTGTCCCCACCCTGCTGGGCATGCCACGGCCTCGCGGGGCGCCCTGAAGCCGGGGGGGCACCCAGGGGTGCTGCTGGGGTCAGGGGCTCTTGGGGCAGCTCGTGCCCGGCTCGCTGCAGGCTTGGGGACACTGCGGCCACACAGGGCTGGGGTGGCAGTGCTGTCACTGGCTGTCACTGGCTGTCACTTTTTCCCCAGGGGCTGGAGTTCCCGGCTTTGGCGTGTCACCGATATTTCCAGGTACCTTCCCCGGTGTGCCCTGCCCGTGGGGACAGGCGCAGCCATGGGGCACGGGGACACGGCCATGGGGAGAGGGCTGGGCTGGGGGTCATGGGGCCGAGCATCACTGAGGCTTCGCTGTGCTTTCAGGTGGGGTCGGCGGCCAGCTGGGATTTGGCGGTGAGTGCGCCCCAGCCATGTGGGTTGGGGACAGTGGGCTGGGGGTCACCTCCCCAGGGGGCACCCGCGGAGCCCCCCGCCCCACTCACCCTCTCCACCTTGTCCCTGCAGGGAAGCCCCCCAAGACCTTCGGAGGAGCCCTCGGGGCCCTGGGCTTTAGAGGTGAGTGCCACCGGGTCCCCCCCAGCCCTGCCTGGCTTCCAAGCCCCCTGCTGGGGTACAGGGGGGGCTGATGTGGTGTCCCCCCCCCCACCCAGGTGGAGTCGGCTGCGCACAAGGGAAATACTGCGGGAGGAAGCGGAAGTAACCGCCTGCCCCACCGATAACCTCATGAACTTTGGTGCTACTGCATGGTCCAGAATGTAAATCCCCAGCCCAGCTGAGACCCCCTGGCCCCACGCTCTCGGGAGGGACCCCACGGTGCGGTGGCAGCGCCGGGGCCTGCCCCCACCCCGGGAATTCTTCCCCCGACCCCCCCAGGGAGCGCGGAATAAACTGCGGGGAGCAGCTGTCCCCCTTGGTGCTATCGCTCCCTGCGGGGGGGCCTGGGACCCCCCTGACACCCCCTGCCCCGGTGCTGCCCCCCGGGGTGGGTGGTGAGAGCTGACCGGGGGGGGGGAAGGCCGAGCGGGGGGGCAGGAGGGGCACTGGGGGGGGGGGGGGGGGGGGGGGGGGGGGGCCCCAGCGGCAGGGGACACCGTGGGGGGGCTTGTCTCCGCCAGCCTGCGACCCCCCCCAGCTCCCTTCATGTTACTCACTTTGATATAACTGGGTGGGACGCCCTTCGCAGAGGGAATCGCTGCCAACAGACTAATAAAGGACAAGTTTTTAAAGGACTCTGCCTCCGTCCTGCTTCTGCGTCCCCCTGACACCCTCCATGGTGACACCAGGGACGTGTGTGGGGACAGCCAGTGACCCAGCAGGTTGCCCTTCCCCACAGTGACATCCTGGGCACCCAGGGGGATGTCCATGCCCAAAGGTGACAGCCTTGGGACACAGGGGGACAGCCATGTCCCATCCCATACTGATAGCCTGGGGACCCGAGGGGGTGGCACATGGGAATAGCCTGGGGACCCAGGGGAAATCCTGGCCTTGACCCATGGTGGGAGACCAGTGACCCAGAAGGACATCCAGAGGGACATCTGTGCCCTGTCTGAGTGGCAGCCTGGGCACCAGGGGACACCCACACCCTGCCTCATGAGGTCATCCTGGACAGTAGGGGGACACCCAGGCCCTTCTCCACAGTGACACCCAAGACACCAGGGGCCACCCACGCCTGGTCCCACGGTGACACCTCGGACACCAGGGGGACCCCCACTGCCCGGGGACACCGGGGGACGCCTACGCCCTGCCACGCGGTGACATCCTGAACACCAGGGGGTGCCTCCCCGGGCACCGGGGGGACACGCACTCCCTGCCCCGGGTGTCCCGGGGCCACCCCGGCCGGCCCCCCGCTGACACCCGCGCACCCCCTGTGCCCCCGCCGCCCCCCCCCCAGGGCGCTGCGCTCCCCCCGCCCCTCCCGGCCCGGCCCCGCGCTCTGCCCCCCGGCCCCGCCCC